>NW_027187570.1:27500-75597 GCF_041381155.1 Argopecten irradians | reverse complement strand
CTGTGAGGTTGCAGTTGTTAGGGCCCATCGCATAAGTCGAGCATTGGTTCCTTCGACTTATGCAAGTAGAGTAAGGGTTGAGTGATCTGTCTCCAATACGAATTGTTTTCCATAGAGGTATCTCTCAAACTTGGCAATTCCCCACACGACTGCTAGACACTCTTTCTCTATAACAGAGTATGACGTTTCTCCTCCTTTGAGCTTCCCGGCTCGCATAGGCTACTGGGTGTGGAATGTTATCCTCTTCCTGAAGAAGGATCGCTCCGATCCCGTAATCGGACGCATCTGTTCGCAGTATGAAGGGAGCGTCTAAATCAGGAAGTTTCAGAATCGGATCTGAAGACAGTAGTTTCTTTAGCGTATTGAAGGCTATGTCCTGCGCATCTTTCCAGATTACTCTGTTCGGCTGTCCTTTGCGTGTCAGATCAGTCAGCGGTGCCGCAATGGTTGCAAAATCAGGGACAAATTTCCTGTAGTACCCCGCTAATCCAATGAATGATCGGACTTGTTTCTTTGTCTCGGGGACAGTCGATTCCATGACTTGACTTTTGCAGGATGTGGCTGCAAACGCTGTTCACCAACCATGTGGCCCAAACATTCCAAGCTACGATATCCTATGGCGCATTTTGTTGGTCTAGCGGTGATTCCTGCCTTCCTTAGTTTTCCGAACAGTTCCTTCAGGACCTCAAGATGTTGTTCCCAGGTTTTCGTGTAAATCAGTATGTCGTCGATGAAACTCTCGATATTGCGCATCCCCTTGAGTAGAATCCTCATGAGCCGACAAAATGTCGCAGGCGCGTTCACAAGACCGAAGGGCATTACGACGAATTGGAAGAGCCCCACTGGGTTGTGAATGCGGTTTTCTGTTTAGATGACTCGGCTACGGGAACTTGCCAGTATCCCTTGCTTAAATCCAATCTTGAAAAGTAATGATTTCCAGCTAGCCTAGCAAATATCTCTTCCGCGTTTGGCATAGGCTCCGCGTCGAATATCGTAACTCGATTAAGCTGACGGTAGTCGATACAAAAGCGGTTTGTGCCATCTTTTTTCTAACTATAACCACGGGAGCAGAATATGGCGAATCAGATGGTTCTATGACCCCCATCTGTAACATCTTCTCAACTTCTTTTTGGATTGTCTCTTTCATGTGATAGGGCAAAGGATGATTCTTTCGCTTTGACTGGTTCAGTAACCGTGGTTCTGATTTCATGTTGAACAAGATGAGTTGTTCCTGGAACATCTGACAGTACATCATCATATCTATTTAGCAAGCATTTCACCTCATTCCGTTGATCTGATGTAAGATCATCCGAAACCATAACATCCTCAACAGCTTCGGTTCTGACCGGGTTTGGCAGTTGGATGAGATTTTGTGGTGTCGTTTCATCGTTAGCATCTTCAAGATCGTCTTCAACGATACCAGCACATGCTATCGCAAGAATACCCGCGTTGTCAGATAATGAAGTCCTCTCAGTGTATTGTCGTAGAAGGTTAGCATGAAGAACCTTCAATTTCCCATTAATACAGACGCTGTAGTCCATGGGACCTTTCCGCGCAATGATCTCATATGGGCCTTTCCATTGCATGAGTAGCTTGTTCCGTTTTGTTGGTAATAGAATAAGAACTTTCTCTCCAGGCTTCATTTTCCGTTCTTTTGCTTTCTTGTTGTACCAATGAGCTTGCTGTATCTTAGCCAACTTGAGGTGCTCCTGAGCAAGTTTGCATGTTTCCTCAAGACGTTCTCTAAGATCGACGACATATTGGTAGGTTGTTTTCACCTCAGGATCCGGAACGTCTTTGGCACATAACTCTTTTAGAATTCTCATGGGACCTCTGATTACTCTTCCATAGAGAAGCTCAAATGGTGAAAATCCTAAGCTTTCCTGTGGAACTTCTCGATAGGAAAACAGCAGTGCATTTAAATATCTGTCCCAGTCTTTCGGACGTTCGCTGCACATTCTTCTGAGCATCTGTTTGAGTGTTCCATTATACCTTTCTACAAGGCCGTTACACATCGGGTGGTAAGGAGTTGTTGTGAGCTGGCGAATAGATAACAACCTGCTGACTTCCCGCATAACCTCCGACGTAAATTGTGATCCCTGGTCAGTCAAGACCTCTCTTGGTACTCCCACTCTGCTGTAAATATCTACAAGAGCTTCGGCTACCCTTTCAGCTTCAATACCTCGTAACGCAACAGCTTCAGGATACCGTGTGGCGTAATCCACTAAGGTGAGGATGTACCGATTACCACGGTCAGTGGCTGGCTGCAGTGGTCCAACTAAATCGATTGCAACACGCTGGAAGGGTACATCAATAAGTGGCATCCTGCCGAGGGGAACTTTGGTTACTCGTCCCTTAGGGAATGTTCTTTGACAAACGTCGCAAGAACGACAATAACGAGATACATCGGCGATAACTCCTGGCCAGTAAAACTCAAGCAAAATGCGATCTGCGGTACGCTTCGCTCCGAGATGACCTGCCATTACAGAGTCGTGAGCCAATCGAAGAACAAAATTTCTGTACTGCGCTGGAACAACTAATTGTTTAATCCTCCGCTCTTGCATCTTTGATGATCCCTTGTATTCCCTATATATCAGACCCTGACGCAGAGCAAATGAAGACGAACTGCCGTCTTGTCTCTCTTTAACTTCTCCACTTTGAACAAACTTCCGGATATTTGCCAAACTTTCATCAGTCTGTTGAGCATCCTGAAACTTATGTGGGTCAATATCACCTAGATCCTTCGGTACTTTTAGTGGTCTATAAGTGGTCTGCTGACGCGCTTGTGCTCTCGTTTGAACCGCATTTACCTCAGGACTACGAGTCCACTTACTATCAGGTTCCTCTGCTGGCCTAACGTTATCCATATTTCCTAACATAAGATCATAAATCGGCGTCTCCATAACCCAAGCTTCCACTTGACCGGTATAGTAAGGGGTGTCGACCCTAATGCTAGCCGTAGGTAGATGTAGAACTGTACCATCGGCGAGTTTACAAGTTTCCATCTTCCCTGTCATTTCCTCTGGTGATACTAAGCTCTTACGTACAACCGCCTTTCCACAACCGGAATCCCGTAACACAGAGACACGCTGGTTACCGACATAACCCATTACCACAGGCATCTTAACCGCCGATGTACCGCATGAAACAGGCATGTTCAAGTCTTCAGACTCGTCTTCGCTCGAACTGATGAAGGAACATGACTTCTGACTAGTGGATTTCCCTTTACTCTTCGGCTCTGACGTCTCAGAGTCTACTGTCCCAACCTTATGGGAATCTCTCTTCGGACACCTATTAGCCAAATGATCTGTCTTCTTGCAAATATAGCAATGCCTGCCGTTAATTCCTGCAGCTTTTACATCTTTCTTCTCAGACGATTTCCCATCCGTTGTTTGTGTGCGACTCCCACCATTACCTTGCTTGGAACCAGTGAACTTAGGTTTAACCAGATTCGATGGATTTCCGCGAGCCTCGGCGTACTGATCGGCCAGCTTCGTCATTTTCTGAAAATGTCCTTGGAGCGCGTTCCTTAAGGAATAGTGCCAAATCATGACCACAGGTTTGAAGAACCTGATCTCTGACAACGAAGTCCTTAAATTCATCAAAAGTCAGACCCGTACCTGACATCTCCAACCATCGCATGAGATAACTCTCCATCCGAACACCGAACTGTGAAAATGTTTCTCCCGTCTCTGGTCGTCCCGTCCGAAACCGTTTACGAAATCCTTCTTCCGTCATTTCAAATCGCTTAAGGAGAGCAGCCTTAAGGGCATCATAGTCTAGTGACTGGTCAACAGGAAGCCGCGAAAAAACGTCGAGCGCGCGACCCTTCAAAAGTACGCTCAGGTTAGTCGCCCAATGCACCTTGTCCCATCTCTGTGTTGTGGCATATCTCTCAAACCGCCTAAGATACGAATCCATATTATCTTTGTCTTCATCAAATGGAGTGAGCTTAGGACCTCTAGCTCCCCCACCAGGTACATCTTTATCAACCATCGAAGACTTGACCCCAAGTTTCGCTTCCTCTTGTAGGAGTTCGATTTTCCGATTATGCTCTCTGATACTTCTTTCTTCCCTTTGGGTATTCAAGCAAATCCGCAAGTTTCTTCATTTGTCTGTTTTGTAACTATGGACGAGCTCGGCAATGCAAGTGTGGTAAGGGATGATACCAAGACTGTTATACAATATATACAAGGTTTATTTTACAAAATATACATGATTGTTTTTGGGTTTTTCCTTAAGTAAAACTAGATACACTTATTGCACAAATTACACATATGAACCAATATTATACAAAACTACCTATAAAAGCTTATTACATACAATACTTATAATAAACCCCTAGAGTCTCTCAGATAGGATCACCGGAGTTGTCGTGGTCTGTAATCCACGGTCTGGCTACCAGCTGCTACCTTGTGGTTAAGTTGATGCTACCTGGATGCAGCAACACATATACATATCAAAGTCAACAAAGTCGAAGTTCATGACGCGTTGCATCAGCATAAAATAATGCATAAGTGTTCACATAGAACGAAGGCCAAGACTCGGCTCACACAGAACCTGCAGACGTCGCCCACACAGGACCGCCAATCAAAGCCTCGATGCAACCCTTTATGGAAACTGTATAACGATATACACTTGGCTGAAGTGGTAGTAGTGCCACAATATATCCACCATCGTCAGGGGTTTAAGCTAAAATATACGTATGTCAGATTTACTATTTACACCACTATATTCGATGATAAAATTAATAAAATATACTATTTAGCAATATATGTATACCTAACACGATGTTACAAAATGACGGTGCATTCCGCCTTAATGGTTGGCGCATTCCAACAGGTGCGGTTCACTCAACCGTGACGACTACACGATTATATAACGTGGCATTGTAAACGTTCAATAGTAGTAAACAATTGACTAACTTACGTTATAAATATTGCTATCATAAAATAGTTTGCTATATTACATCAATTGAATAGTTTAAAAATGTTTCCACGAACTAATATACTATATAGAAATGACACTAGCATGTACATGTGCGCGTATGGTAAACAACACGCCACATTACAATACACTACACAGGTGAGTTAATTAGGAGATACCTGGCTAAACTAATCACTTGTTAGACTCACAGATAGCAATACACAGGTATGTACATGATATAATATTGACAAATGGGTAAAACTCACCACAATCTGTAGTTTGTGCTCTTGTACATATATCTGCACGTGGAGTATTATCGTTCACGCATGGCTATCTACCTGTCGCTACACAGTTATAGCTAATAACAGACCCGAGCGCGGATAACTAAATTCCGTATTTACAATGCGCGAAACAATACAAACTGTAAAATGATTAAAAAAATATATATGTGACCGTAACATATGCCCCCGCTAAAAGAATAAACGTTGGGGTGCATACAGCAACTTTTATTTTACAAGAAGGTCACGATATTTTACTGGAAAATCTCTAGAAAAATCTAGGGAAATAGTCTACACCCTACTCAAAAAATCTGCGCCTACATTTTCGCTACCCCTAATGGCCTGGATACGGAATCTGTGAGGTTGCAGTTGTAGGGCCCATCGCATAAGTCGAGCATTGGTTCCTTTCGACTTATGCAAGTAGAGTAAGGGTTGGTGATCTGTCTCCAATACGAATTGTCTTCCATAGAGGTATCTCTCAAACTTGGCAATTCCCCACACGACTGCTAGACACTCTTTCTCTATAACAGAGTATGACGTTTCTCCTCCTTTGAGCTTCCGGCTCGCATAGGCTACTGGGTGTGGAATGTTATCCTCTTCCTGAAGAAGGATCGCTCCGATCCCGTAATCGGACGCATCTGTTCGCAGTATGAAGGGAGCGTCTAAATCAGGAAGTTTCAGAATCGGATCTGAAGACAGTAGTTTCTTTAGCGTATTGAAGGCTATGTCCTGCGCATCTTTCCAGATTACTCTGTTCGGCTGTCCTTTGCGTGTCAGATCAGTCAGCGGTGCCGCAATGGTTGCAAAATCAGGGACAAATTTCCTGTAGTACCCCGCTAATCCAATGAATGATCGGACTTGTTTCTTTGTCTCGGGGACAGTCGATTCCATGATAGCCTTGACTTTTGCAGGATGTGGCTGCAAACGCTGTTCACCAACCATGTGGCCCAAACATTCCAAGCTACGATATCCTATGGCGCATTTTGTTGGTCTAGCGGTGATTCCTGCCTTCCTTAGTTTTCCGAACAGTTCCTTCAGGACCTCAAGATGTTGTTCCCAGGTTTTCGTGTAAATCAGTATGTCGTCGATGAAACTCTCGATATTGCGCATCCCCTTGAGTAGAATCCTCATGAGCCGACAAAATGTCGCAGGCGCGTTCACAAGACCGAAGGGCATTACGACGAATTGGAAGAGCCCCACTGGGGTTGTGAATGCGGTTTTCTGTTTAGATGACTCGGCTACGGGAACTTGCCAGTATCCCTTGCTTAAATCCAATCTTGAAAAGTAATGATTTCCAGCTAGCCTAGCAAATATCTCTTCCGCGTTTGGCATAGGCTCCGCGTCGAATATCGTAACTCGATTAAGCTGACGGTAGTCGATACAAAAGCGGTTTGTGCCATCTTTTTTCCTAACTATAACCACGGGAGCAGAATATGGCGAATCAGATGGTTCTATGACCCCCATCTGTAACATCTTCTCAACTTCTTTTTGGATTGTCTCTTTCATGTGATAGGGCAAAGGATGATTCTTCGCTTTGACTGGTTCAGTAACCGTGGTTCTGATTTCATGTTGAACAAGATGAGTTGTTCCTGGAACATCTGACAGTACATCATCATATCTATTTAGCAAGCATTTCACCTCATTCCGTTGATCTGATGTAAGATCATCCGAAACCATAACATCCTCAACAGCTTCGGTTCTGACCGGGTTTGGCAGTTGGATGAGATCTTGTGGTGTCGTTTCATCGTTAGCATCTTCAAGATCGTCTTCAACGATACCAGCACATGCTATCGCAAGAATACCCGCGTTGTCAGATGATGAAGTCCTCTCAGTGTATTGTCGTAGAAGGTTAGCATGAAGAACCTTCAATTTCCCATTAATACAGACGCTGTAGTCCATGGGACCTTTCCGCGCAATGATCTCATATGGGCCTTTCCATTGCATGAGTAGCTTGTTCCGTTTTGTTGGTAATAGAATAAGAACTTTCTCTCCAGGCTTCATTTTCCGTTCTTTTGCTTTCTTGTTGTACCAATGAGCTTGCTGTATCTTAGCCAACTTGAGGTGCTCCTGAGCAAGTTTGCATGTTTCCTCAAGACGTTCTCTAAGATCGACGACATATTGGTAGGTTGTTTTCACCTCAGGATCCGGAACGTCTTTGGCACATAACTCTTTTAGAATTCTCATGGGACCTCTGATTACTCTTCCATAGAGAAGCTCAAATGGTGAAAATCCTAAGCTTTCCTGTGGAACTTCTCGATAGGAAAACAGCAGTGCATTTAAATATCTGTCCCAGTCTTTCGGACGTTCGCTGCACATTCTTCTGAGCATCTGTTTGAGTGTTCCATTATACCTTTCTACAAGGCCGTTACACATCGGGTGGTAAGGAGTTGTTGTGAGCTGGCGAATAGATAACAACCTGCTGACTTCCCGCATAACCTCCGACGTAAATTGTGATCCCTGGTCAGTCAAGACCTCTCTTGGTACTCCCACTCTGCTGTAAATATCTACAAGAGCTTCGGCTACCCTTTCAGCTTCAATACCTCGTAACGCAACAGCTTCAGGATACCGTGTGGCGTAATCCACTAAGGTGAGGATGTACCGATTACCACGGTCAGTGGCTGGCTGCAGTGGTCCAACTAAATCGATTGCAACACGCTGGAAGGGTACATCAATAAGTGGCATCCTGCCGAGGGGAACTTTGGTTACTCGTCCCTTAGGGAATGTTCTTTGACAAACGTCGCAAGAACGACAATAACGAGATACATCGGCGATAACTCCTGGCCAGTAAAACTCAAGCAAAATGCGATCTGCGGTACGCTTCGCTCCGAGATGACCTGCCATTACAGAGTCGTGAGCCAATCGAAGAACAAAATTTCTGTACTGCGCTGGAACAACTAATTGTTTAATCCTCCGCTCTTGCATCTTTGATGATCCCTTGTATTCCCTATATATCAGACCCTGACGCAGAGCAAATGAAGACGAACTGCCGTCTTGTCTCTCTTTAACTTCTCCACTTTGAACAAACTTCCGGATATTTGCCAAACTTTCATCAGTCTGTTGAGCATCCTGAAACTTATGTGGGTCAATATCACCTAGATCCTTCGGTACTTTTAGTGGTCTATAAGTGGTCTGCTGACGCGCTTGTGCTCTCGTTTGAACCGCATTTACCTCAGGACTACGAGTCCACTTACTATCAGGTTCCTCTGCTGGCCTAACGTTATCCATATTTCCTAACATAAGATCATAAATCGGCGTCTCCATAACCCAAGCTTCCACTTGACCGGTATAGTAAGGGGTGTCGACCCTAATGCTAGCCGTAGGTAGATGTAGAACTGTGCCATCGGCGAGTTTACAAGTTTCCATCTTCCCTGTCATTTCCTCTGGTGATACTAAGCTCTTACGTACAACCGCCTTTCCACAACCGGAATCCCGTAACACAGAGACACGCTGGTTACCGACATAACCCATTACCACAGGCATCTTAACCGCCGATGTACCGCATGAAACAGGCATGTTCAAGTCTTCAGACTCGTCTTCGCTCGAACTGATGAAGGAACATGACTTCTGACTAGTGGATTTCCCTTTACTCTTCGGCTCTGACGTCTCAGAGTCTACTGTCCCAACCTTATGGGAATCTCTCTTCGGACACCTATTAGCCAAATGATCTGTCTTCTTGCAAATATAGCAATGCCTGCCGTTAATTCCTGCAGCTTTTACATCTTTCTTCTCAGACGATTTCCCATCCGTTGTTTGTGTGCGACTCCCACCATTACCTTGCTTGGAACCAGTGAACTTAGGTTTAACCAGATTCGATGGATTTCCGCGAGCCTCGGCGTACTGATCGGCCAGCTTCGTCATTTCTGCCAATGTCCTTGGAGCGCGTTCCTTAAGGAATAGTGCCAAATCATGACCACAGGTTTGAAGAACCTGATCTCTGACAACGAAGTCCTTAAATTCATCAAAAGTCAGACCCGTACCTGACATCTCCAACCATCGCATGAGATAACTCTCCATCCGAACACCGAACTGTGAAAATGTTTCTCCCGTCTCTGGTCGTCCCGTCCGAAACCGTTTACGAAATCCTTCTTCCGTCATTTCAAATCGCTTAAGGAGAGCAGCCTTAAGGGCATCATAGTCTAGTGACTGGTCAACAGGAAGCCGCGAAAAAACGTCGAGCGCGCGACCCTTCAAAAGTACGCTCAGGTTAGTCGCCCAATGCACCTTGTCCCATCTCTGTGTTGTGGCATATCTCTCAAACCGCCTAAGATACGAATCCATATTATCTTTGTCTTCATCAAATGGAGTGAGCTTAGGACCTCTAGCTCCCCCACCAGGTACATCTTTATCAACCATCGAAGACTTGACCCCAAGTTTCGCTTCCTCTTGTAGGAGTTCGATTTTCCGATTATGCTCTCTGATACTTCTTTCTTCCCTTTGGGTTTCCAGATCCATCTCCAGCTTAATCTTTTCCTGTTCATGTTTCTCCTCTTGCTTCATGCGTTCCAACTGAAACTGTCTCTCAGCCTCTTTATTCTTTGCCTCTCTTTCCCTCTGTCGCTCATCTCTCTCTCTTGCCTGCTCATCTTTGACAAATGCCAGTAACTCTGCACCTTCCAGACCCATATCCTTCCCTATATCTATTAGATCTTTTACAGAAGACATGGTTACAGGATAATAAAAATATGGAAGAATCTGACGTAAGATTGGAATATAGCTCTGATATCAAATATTGGGGAGAAAAAAACAAAATGACTGTTATGCAAAACAGTCTAAAGTGACAACAATATGACAATGATTACTTTATCATCATTCCTGACCAAGCCTGCATAGCCTTTCATCCCACCGCTGCCACCAAAAATTGTAACTATGGACGAGCTCGGCAATGCAAGTGTGGTAAGGGATGATACCAAGACTGTTATACAATATATACAAGGTTTATTTTACAAAATATACATGATTGTTTTTGGGTTTTTCCTTAAGTAAAACTAGATACACTTATTGCACAAATTACACATATGAACCAATATTATACAAAACTACCTATAAAAGCTTATTACATACAATACTTATAATAAACCCCTAGAGTCTCTCAGATAGGATCACCGGAGTTGTCGTGGTCTGTAATCCACGGTCTGGCTACCAGCTGCTACCTTGTGGTTAAGTTGATGCTACCTGGATGCAGCAACACATATACATATCAAAGTCAACAAAGTCGAAGTTCATGACGCGTTGCATCAGCATAAAATAATGCATAAGTGTTCACATAGAACGAAGGCCAAGACTCGGCTCACACAGAACCTGCAGACGTCGCCCACACAGGACCGCCAATCAAAGCCTCGATGCAACCCTTTATGGAAACTGTATAACGATATACACTTGGCTGAAGTGGTAGTAGTGCCACAATATATCCACCATCGTCAGGGGTTTAAGCTAAAATATACGTATGTCAGATTTACTATTTACACCACTATATTCGATGATAAAATTAATAAAATATACTATTTAGCAATATATGTATACCTAACACGATGTTACAAAATGACGGTGCATTCCGCCTTAATGGTTGGCGCATTCCAACAGGTGCGGTTCACTCAACCGTGACGACTACACGATTATATAACGTGGCATTGTAAACGTTCAATAGTAGTAAACAATTGACTAACTTACGTTATAAATATTGCTATCATAAAATAGTTTGCTATATTACATCAATTGAATAGTTTAAATGTTTCCACGAACTAATATACTATATAGAAATGACACTAGCATGTACATGTGCGCGTATGTAAACAACACGCCACATTACAATACACTACACAGGTGAGTTAATTAGGAGATACCTGGCTAAACTAATCACTTGTTAGACTCACAGATAGCAATACACAGGTATGTACATGATATAATATTGACAAATGGGTAAAACTCACCACAATCTGTAGTTTGTGCTCTTGTACATATATCTGCACGTGGAGTATTATCGTTCACGCATGGCTATCTACCTGTCGCTACACAGTTATAGCTAATAACAGACCCGAGCGCGGATAACTAAATTCCGTATTTACAATGCGCGAAACAATACAAACTGTAAAATGATTAAAAATATATATATGTGACCGTAACACATGTCTCCCTGTAGAATAAACGTAGTGACACCATGTCTACCTGTAGTGTAAACCTAGTGACACCATATCTACATGTAGTGTAAACGTAGTGACACCATGTCTACCTGTAGTGTAAACGTAGTGACACCATGTCTACATGTAGTGTAAACGTCGTGACACCATGTCTACCTGTAGTGTAAACGTAGTGACACCATGTCTACCTGTAGTGTAAACCTAGTGACACCATGTCTATCTGTAGTGTAAACCTAGGGACACCATGTCTATCTGTAGTGTAAACCTAGTGACACCATATCTACATGTAGTGTAAACGTAGTGACACCATGTCTACCTGTAGTGTAAACGTAGTGACACCATGTCTACATGTAGTGTAAACGTCGTGACACCATGTCTACCTGTAGTGTAAACGTAGTGACACAATGTCTACCTGTAGTGTAAACCTAGTGTACACAATGTCTACCTGTAGTGTAAACGTCGTGACACCATGTCTACCTGTAGTGTAAACGTAGTGAAATCATGTCTACCTGTAGTGTAAAACCTAGTGACACCATGTCTACATGTAGTGTAAACGTCGTGACACCATGTCTACCTGTAGTGTAAACGTAGTGACACCATGTCTACCTGTAGTGTAAACGTAGTGACACCATGTCTACCTGTAGTGTAAATGTAGTGACACCATGTCTACCTGTAGTTTAAAGGTAGTGACACCATATCTATCTGTAGTGTAAACGTAGTGACACCATGTATATCTGTAGTGTAAACCAAGTGTACACCATGTCTATCTGTAGTGTAAACGTAGTGACACCATATCTATCTGTAGTGTAAACCTAGTGTAATCAATGTCTACCTGTAGTGTAAACCTAGTGTACACAATGTCTACCTGTAGTGTAAACCTAGTGACACCATGTCTACCTGTAGTGTAAACGTAGTGTACACAATCTCTACCTGTAGTGTAAACCTAGTGTACACAATGTCTACCTGTAGTGTAAACCTAGTGACACCATATCTACATGTAGTGTAAAACTAGTGACACCATATCTACATGTAGTGTTAACGTAGTGACACCATGTCTACCTGTAGTGTAAACGTAGTGACACCATATCTACATGTAGTGTAAACGTCGTGACACCATGTCTACCTGTAGTGTAAACCTAGTGACACCATGTCTACCTGTAGAGTAAACGTAGTGACACCATGTCTACCTGTAGTGTAAACCTAGTGACACCATATCTACATGTAGTGTAAACGTAGTGACACCATGTCTACCTGTAGTGTAAACGTAGCGACACCATGTCTACATGTAGTGTAAACGTCGTGACACCATGTCTACCTGTAGTGTAAACGTAGTGACACCATATCTACATGTAGTGTAAACGTCGTGACACCATGTCTACCTGTAGTGTAAACCTAGTGACACCATGTCTACCTGTAGAGTAAACGTAGTGACACCATGTCTACCTGTAGTGTAAACCTAGTGACACCATATCTACATGTAGTGTAAACGTAGTGACACCATGTCTACCTGTAGTGTAAACGTAGCGACACCATGTCTACATGTAGTGTAAACGTCGTGACACCATGTCTACCTGTAGTGTAAACGTAGTGACACCATGTCTACCTGTAGTGTAAACCTAGTGACACCATGTCTATCTGTAGTGTAAACCTAGTGACACCATGTCTATCTGTAGTGTAAACCTTGTGACACCATATCTACATGTAGTGTAAAAGTAGTGACACCATGTCTACCTGTAGTGTAAACGTAGTGACACCATGTCTACATGTAGTGTAAACGTCGTGACACCATATCTACATGTAGTAGTAAACGTAGTGACACCATGTCTACCTGTAGTGTAAACGTAGCGACACCATGTCTACATGTAGTGTAAACGTCGTGACACCATGTCTACCTGTAGTGTAAACGTAGTGACACCATATCTACATGTAGTGTAAACGTCGTGACACCATGTCTACCTGTAGTGTAAACCTAGTGACACCATGTCTACCTGTAGAGTAAACGTAGTGACACCATGTCTACCTGTAGTGTAAACCTAGTGACACCATATCTACATGTAGTGTAAACGTAGTGACACCATGTCTACCTGTAGTGTAAACGTAGCGACACCATGTCTACATGTAGTGTAAACGTCGTGACACCATGTCTACCTGTAGTGTAAACGTAGTGACACCATGTCTACCTGTAGTGTAAACCTAGTGACACCATGTCTATCTGTAGTGTAAACCTAGTGACACCATGTCTATCTGTAGTGTAAACCTTGTGACACCATATCTACATGTAGTGTAAACGTAGTGACACCATGTCTACCTGTAGTGTAAACGTAGTGACACCATGTCTACATGTAGTGTAAACGTCGTGACACCATGTCTACCTGTAGTGTAAACGTAGTGACACAATGTCTACCTGTAGTGTAAACCTAGTGTACACAATGTCTACCTGTAGTGTAAACGTCGTGACACCATGTCTACCTGTAGTGTAAACGTAGTGACACCATGTCTACCTGTAGTGTAAACCTAGTGACACCATGTCTACATGTAGTGTAAACGTCGTGACACCATGTCTACCTGTAGTGTAAACGTAGTGACACCATGTCTACCTGTAGTGTAAACGTAGTGACACCAGGTCTACCTGTAGTGTAAAGGTAGTGACACCATATCTATCTGTAGTGTAAACGTAGTGACACCATGTCTATCTGTAGTGTAAACCAAGTGTACACCATGTCTATCTGTAGTGTAAACGTAGTGACACCATATCTATCTGTAGTGTAAACCTAGTGTAATCAATGTCTACCTGTAGTGTAAACCTAGTGTACACAATGTCTACCTGTAGTGTAAACCTAGTGACACCATGTCTACCTGTAGTGTAAACGTAGTGTAATCAATGTCTACCTGTAGTGTAAACCTAGTGTACACAATGTCTACCTGTAGTGTAAACCTAGTGACACCATGTCTACCTGTAGTGTAAACCTAGTGTAATCAATGTCTATTTGTACTGTAAACCTAGTGTACACCATATCTACATGTAGTGTAAATCTAGTGCATATTTTGTCTATCCGTAGTGTCAACCTTGTGCATACCATGTCTATATGTAGTCTAAACCTAATGCACAAGGTATACACATGTAAATTTTAGTGTGCTGCCAACTGTATATATATGGTCAATAATAGTGGAATCTTCAACAATGTCAAACAATACATATCAATATTGTGTATTGGCCTGTGCACATAGTCAGCGCATGAGTTTATTCTAAAATTAAACGACTTCTGGGAATTTCTATTGTGTATTTTTAAAAGAACATTACCTGGATTTATATTTAATCAACTACAATTTACACAAACTATTTACCTGAAAGGAAGATAAGCGCATCTGGAGGTGAGTCTTAGAATTCTATACTGAGTACAGAAAATATATCATTTCATCTCTAACTCTACTAGATTACATAACATCACACAATTTGTGAATTTACGTAACAGTAAAGCTTCACCAAGTAACTGATATCTATTATGCTTTCAAAAATCGCAGTTATAGTTTCATTGACAGTTTATCAGACAAAGGGAAGCCACCAATTGGATGTTATCGGGTCTGGTGCATTATTGAGCTGGTAGAAATTCATCTAGATGTTAAAACTAGCATTACACAATGAAAATCAGATGAGTTATTATGTTTTTCATTGATAACCAAAATATAGAAATAGGCACATACTTCAGCTCGACTATCTTCCTATTTAATAGTTATTGTATCCTCCACTTCAATCTTCACACTAAGTAATTACCAATTTAGTATCCTTCGCCGAACGAAACCCCTTCAATCTGCCGCCTTTCTATATGCTCAAACACGTCCCATACTTAGCTACCCGCACTACCAAAGATATTAAACACCCTTCCCTCGCCCTAACTAATGATATCTTAAACTGCCATTACCGTAACCATGTACACATTGTCTATTTGCTTTAACTACCTTAACCCTAACTCTATCTGTCTAAGATTGCAAACAACTTGATCGCCAACACCTTGTCCACACACCTTAGTTCCAACACCCTAACTACAAACAACTTCTTTACCCACACATTTTAAGTACCAACACCCTAATCACGAATACCTTCTTCACCTCTTTACCTATCCCTTCAGTATCATTACCCTAACCACCATTACCTTCTTTACCCACCCCTTAAGTACAAATTATTTTACTACATCACCTTCTTTACCCACATCATAAGTATCAATTCTTCTTTATCCACCCTTCTAGTACCATTTTTTTTAAAATCACCAACACCTTCCTTACCCACCCCGTAAGGTCCAATTCTTTAACCACCAACTAATTGCTTGCCCACGCCATAAGTGCAAATTCTTTAACCAACACCTTCTTTACCCACCCTTTACGTACCAATTATTTAACCACCAGTGCATTCCCTTACCACCCGTTCAGGGCAAATTCTTTAAATGCCCACACCTTATTTACCCACACTTTAAGTACTAATTAACGCCCTAACCATCAACACCCTCCTTACCCACCCCTTCAGGTTTAATTCTTTAACCACCAACATCTTCTTTACCCACCTCTTAAGTACAAACGCTTATTTAATTATCAACGCCTTCTTTCCTTCTTTACCCATTCCTTCAGAACCAATTAACACCCTAACTACCAATACCTCCTTTAGTCATTCTTATTATTACATATAAATTCTTCTTTACCCACACCTAAGTTCCAATTCTTCTAATGCCAACACCATTTACATACTACCTTAACCGTCTGTTAATCAATTTCAACCTTAAACGCTGCTGATAGGTTCCATCTATACGAATATATAGGTATCGAATGAGATTTAATTTCATTGTGTGATGGGTGTCATGGCTGGTTTTTTTTTTTTTTTTTTTTTTTTTTTGTCACGAAAAATCTCATTTACAAGCATGGTCTGTATTTGCAGCAATAATGCACTACATGAATGTTATTTGTCCAAAAGAGACGTGGACGATATGCACATTTGTTTGAAATTAAATTCCATTAAGTTTGTGAGCAGGAACTCCATCCGAGGGGTCACAAAAGAAGGTAGAACCAGAGACTGAGGCAGGGATTCTTTTTACACATTTTGCGATCCCGAGGTTGGAATATCCTTATCCTACATCTAATTACATGTAATAGTATTTTCTCGTATATATCATGTCAAAATAGTGATATAAGAGATGAAAGGATGAAAGAAGTCGATACACAAATGTACCTGTTTTATTATATTACCCTCAAGAAGATTGCCTGTTTAAAATGTAGAGCTTAGACCCAAACTACATTGTTGTTGCGTACTTTTTATCGTCGTATGGTTTTTGTTTTCCTTTTTTTGTGAATATCATCAAGAATTGCTTTCATGATATACAGCATGTTTAGATTCACGCCTTACTTATCATCTATTTATATATCTTTGAAAACTGTCCTTAACCAAGCTATACAGTCATTGATCTTAACAAAATCTTCTTTAATTTGACAACGGATCTTTTATTGATCTCATAACTTCAGGCTCGCAATGAGCATACCAATCTTCAATCTCACTTTATTCCTCTCAGGAATGCTGATTTTCTGTAATTACAATGAAATAAATTATTATATGTACATTATTATGCGCCAAAATGTCTGTTAACTCGATTAAGTGTATGTTGAATAGACAATCACATCGGCAAATGGCGGCCAGCATGAAAATTTAGATCCACGACAAGATACAAATACATTTAGAAAACAACTTTTAATACACACGTTTTGATAACTGGAGACAACCGTAGATGATAACGTTAAGTCAAGAACAAACTAGTACATTGTTCATGTAGTATTACTCTCAAAATAATTGTTGTCTATAAATCTGTTCATTTTATTTCAATAAACGTTATTGCAATAAAACAAATGGATTTGGCAACAGGCAATGTATTTTGACTATATACAATTATTTCTTACTTGATATAACAATCTATGAAATTTAAAATTATTTTTGAAAGATAAGGTTGGATTCAATGTGTGGACAGTTATAACTATAAAGACATCGGGCGCAAAGAGTAAGCTAAATATATGAAAATAATGATATATGATGTAAGAATGAAAAAAGAATTGCATAGGACGTATACATGCGAACAATCATTTTTAATATATTATATACATAAATACCACTTCCCGTATCATATGATTGTATCTTAATAAACGGGCGGGTCGCCTTGAAAATTTGACAAATATTATTGCTAACATTGTCGTTATTACGTCTTTGTCCCATATATACACATATAATATACATTACAAATGGTTGTATGTCAGTATACGTACATATAGCACTGATCACGTCGGGAATACATGATCTTATACCTAGATTACTTGGCATAACAATTCTAGTACTTGTGTTATATGAGATCGGCAAGACAATGCCAATAAGAGGCACTATACAGCCAAACGAGCTCAGACAGACCACCAAGCTACCATGAAGGTCCACCACACGTTTATATAACAGGAAGGAAACTATCAGTATATTATTTTTTTGTATAAGTTATACGTATATGTATATTTGTAACTGAGAAAAATAAAAAGTTTCTAGAACGGTTTTAAATGTTATGAACAAAAATCTACTTTAAGAATTTCACACAAGTTTAAGTTTTGATACGATCAATGTAGGAGTGCACTTGTGATATATAAACTTAGACTTGAACAATCACAACAGTCCAAGCGTGACGACCCGTCACTAATCGTGCGAGGTTAACGCATAAAAAGAATGCATATTTATATGCAGATTTAATGTTAAACAGATAATAAGAGAAGGCATTGCTGCTAAATACAAACATGCAGCAGAGTTACATTCTTTAAATCAAAACCATTATCAAAAAGTACGATTTTATCATTTGACTACTATCAAGAAGCAAGACTTAATTTAGAAGTACATGTATATAAGACTATTACATATATGAAAATGTAAGTAAATCCATATACATATACATTGTACACTAGTACATATATTTTTATAATCGATGCATAACAACTTTGTAACGAAATGGGGTTTCTGCTATTTGGTATTGGTGTTTTCCAATATTTTTTGAGTGTCTGTAACCCCGTGTGTCTTGGTGTCGTCGTCCTGTTTGAAAACCATGTTACGTGTAGCAATAGTCTGACCAGGACGACTGTTGTCTTAAACCACCTTCAACAACCAACTGATTGGTTATGATCCATTATGTTGGTGGTACTCGCAACTGGAACCTGACTAGTTTCAGTAATAGTCAGAATTATATATGCTTCAATCACTGTATCAGATAACTATTCGACTAAATATAAACTTTAACAAGATAGTGTTAATAAACATCATCCCCACCTTCCAGATTTGGCACAATATGTTTATATATATATATATATATAACCTTTGAGCAGTGTACTTTGTATACCGGGTATATATCTGTATATGTTTGTTCTAAAATGCGATGTAGAGAACTGAGTACTTACCAAAGATTACAAATTACTGCAATTTGATGGCAGTGTCTTTCTAATAAAAAGGCGGCCCAGAGGGTTCTCATAGCTCACTTGGATGTTTCGTGATCATTGAATACTTTCATATCAGTTATATTAGTCTTATTGCTCCGTAAATGCTGCCATTCTCCAAGAAAGGTTTTGTTGTTGTTATTTTCCCTTTCCACCTTATTACAGACATTCTATTTTTGCAAAAAGGGAGCCACAGCCTCTGTTCATACAAAATTAAATCTTCTTTGCCTAATAATGCTCCAAACTAAATTTCATCAAATTTCAGTTAGGCATTCAGGACTAGTAGCGATTTAAAGAATTTACCTCAATGTGATATGCCCAAATAGTAACAACTTTGATGTCAAATGTAGCTGGAAATAATTACTGTAATTATTTCCTGTTATATTTGACATCAAAGTTACTGTATAGGAGAAACTGCTAGCATCTTCATCAAATTATTGGGGATGTTGAGAAACTACATTTTCAGACAAACATTTTGGTATCTCCCTTGATTAATTTTACGGGTGTATTTGTTCATCTGTGAAATTCAACATCGTGCTATTTATATGCCTCTTAACCATCATCGCCTTGTCTACCCACCCTTAAACTGCGAATACTCTAACTTCATCTTCTAAACCTTTATGTAACTCTCAAATCCTTGTCCATCCTCTTTTAACTATCATCTCCTTATCTACTGACGCCTTGCTTACCCTTACTATAACTATGTACACCCTAGCTGATCGTCATTAACCACATGTACCCATTTCTCTTGACATTCCTCTACTGGTTTCTTTTTAACATTATTTAGTCATCATTCCCAAATACTTATTTTACTCCTTACAAAACCTTCCGCAGCATGGGTAAGAAATAAGTCAATAAAACCAAAACAAACATGTGAAGGCGGGAATTTGGACGACGTTATTTTGATTTCGGAAAAAAACTTAATCAATTGTTTTAAAACGCGTCTGTTATTCAATTTCAACCTTAAACGCTGCTGATAGGTTCTATCTATACGAATATATAGGTATCGAATCAGATTTAATTTCATTGTGTGATGGGTGCCATGGCTTTTTTTTTTTTTTTTGGTCACGAAAAATCTCATTAACAAGGATGGTCTGTATTTGCAGCAATAATGCACTACATGAATGTTCTCCCGCAGGCCACCGTCCAGGTGGCAATGAATAACAAACACATACAGACTGTCCACAACGCACCGTGCGATGCCTTTTAATCTATGACAATGTTTTAGATTAACAATCAATTTATCAAAAAATTAATATAACCAATATACAATCTTGGTATCCATACTTCCACAATTGTATAATTAACTAAAATTTAAAACCCGACTGTCCTCGCCCGGTGCGCTGCCTGAACTGCCTTACCTGGCCTACCCAGGTAGCCTGCACGTGCATTACACCGCCACCTAGCGGACAACCCGCGGGAGAAAGTTATTTCACACTAATTCATTTCACTCAAACGTGTGAAACATTTTCTCCCGCAGGCCACCGTCCAGGTGGCAATGAATAACAAACACATACAGACTGTCCACAACACACCATGCGATGAACTAAAAGAACAGGCAATATATATACATGTACACCCACCTAAATTTAGCCTATATCGACTTAGCTATCCTCCACCCATGGAAAATATACTTTTACTATCACAACTAAAATAAACAGTTTTTAACAGAGTTCATCAATATTATAATAAATCTATAAACTTATAAACTCAAATTCTTGGACACTGTTAATCTCTCTGGTAGACTGTCTTTCACATATCCATCTTTAGCTGTTTCAGAACGCCATCGACCATGTCTTTTAAATAATCTGTCTGGAACTCCATTACTGGCTGCAGCTGTAGCACCACCGGCTCTAAAACTATGTAAACCGAACCTCGATATATCCGGAACAATAGGCTGATAAAATTGAATAAATTGTTCACGTAGCCTATTATAAAGCATTGGTTTATTGTTTTTCCTCAGCACATACTGGTCCTGATGCTTTGTCACATTCCGAAAAATAAATTCAGCTTTGTCCTCATACAGATTAGCCAACTTAAAATAGAGCTCCACATTACTAACTGGACACAATCTTGTCCCTGTCCTGGCGATTACAACCCAAGCTCCATCGCGGTATATGTCAGTTTTAGATTTTTCTATGAAAATTTCCATGTGGGTGGAGGAAAGCTTTACATCACATCTCATGAGACACAGGACCTCTGCACTCCTTAAAAAGCCTGAATAACACAATAAAGAAATTGTAATAATTCTCTGCACCAGTAAATCAGAAGGATCATAATATTTATCAAATAATTTCTCTAAAATTTCAACAGTTATAACATCCTTTTTAATAATAGGTCTAGCCACTTTTCTTTTAGCACCTTCAAAAACATTTTTAACAAGACAATGATCAGTAGGGGAACTCTCACCCACTGATAAATGTACCCATCTGACACTATAAAAAATCTCCGTTAACACACTTTGACTAGTTCCATTTGATGTCAAAAATTTACAAAATAAGCAAAGATGTAACGGTTTAACAGGAAACACCGCTACATTATTAGCGCTAGCCCACTTTGTCCACTTTTGAAAACCATAATAATATTTCTGGACAGTTTTATCTGCTTTTGCATTTAACAACAGTTCTGGTAATCCTTCCGCCAGACATTTCAAGCTTTGTGGCAATTCTAAAATCTCTTTTTTATTTTTCTGCAAAAATAAATTTATAGAGAAAAATACAAATAAGTATGAAAAGTTCTTAAATTAATTTACTCAAAAAACACTTTCAGAATACTCAAATTAAATCACACACTTAATTAGTCAACCAATCAATTCTTACTCCATTATGCAACAATGCATTATCTCAAAACTAGGATACACCTAGCAACCTGGTCATACAGACCAACTTAGCACACATGCTAACATACATGAGTTATACAAACTCAAACCCACTAGTGATAAAACACTAGCATAACATTTGTCATACAGACATCATATTTTCCAACGTTGTGAAACAACGCAATTTTCAGAAATTTTATACTATAAACTTATAAAGCATTTTCACGAAAGTCCATGTACAAAGCTAGCATTCTAAATGGCAGCTTTCTTTCACTAAATACAGAATTACTTCCCCTTCCCTGCAGACAAACATTCTCTGCCTGTGGAAGAAATCGAGCATCTTTAACAGCAGGTATAAAACCATCTCCATTTGGACACAAAATGGGCCAAAACCTCCCGGACTTCCAAACTGGAACAATTAACGCTCCAAAGGCCATACATGATTTCATGTAAAGAATTACTCTTGTAATCAAATAAACTGGTGTTACAAACCACCCATTTTTACCAGCCCAATCAATGGAAAAAGCATCCATGCCTGCTAATCCAGGATTCCAAAACCTTGAGTAAAACACTGGATGTTTATCATTATAAAAAGAGGCAAACCAGTCCACTTCAAAAGGACCCCAAAGGTTACTAAGTTGAAGAAAAAATCTTAGGACTAATGGCGCAATCATCTGGATCATCAATTCTGCTCAGGTAATCAGCTCGCTCGTTATCTGACTGAGGTACCCATGCCATCTCTAATTTGATATTGTTTGCACAACACGCCTCATATATGATAAGAGCTACAGACTGTAAATCTGACTTCATACTACCCTTTTCAACAATTGAAACAACCCCCTGGTTATCCGAGAACCATTTAACTCTCTTTCCTTCCAAGAAACAAACAAGAGATTTTAATACCTGACAAACAGCAGTCAACTCCCTCCAGGTAGAACTACGACTCATATCGCACTCCCTCCATAAGCCCTGACACACACCCTCTATAGATTCAACACAATAACCGCCAAATCCTGTGGAACTCGCATCAGAGTAAACTAATGTATGATATTTGGATTCAAATCTCAAAGGACACTTATTTCGAACATCTATGTTTCTGTCCCAAAATTTGACTTCTTCCCTAGATTGTTCATTTAACTGTACTGACTCATTCCAAGAAGATGTACCTGCGATCTGCATGCTCATACTCCGAGTCATCAACTGAGTTACACTACCGAACACCAGCGACATTGATATGATATGACCTGTACATTTGGCAAGTTTCCTAACTAGCACTGAACGACCTTGCTCACCAATTTTAATCAGTTCCTCAAAACAGGACTTAGCTCTTAGAATTCTGTAATCAGGAATAGATAATAACCCTTCCTCTGTGTTAATTATATTCCCTAAAAATGTCAAACATTGCACTGGAAAAGGACTTCTCTGCCTTAGGAACAAATTCTGAAAGAATCAGATCTGATTTTACATGTTCACTCTGAACAACACATTGATGCCTATCACTATGAGCCCCAAGCCCATCGTCTAAATACATCAAAATCTTCAACCCTTCACCTCGCCACTTGCCTATCAAAGCCCCAATGACCTTAGTAAATAAGTATGGAGCTATTCGAATCCCGAAAGGGAGCACCAGAAATTTGAAATATCTCACTTTTCCCTCAAACAACCATGCAAACCCTAAAAACTTTGTATGATCAGGAAAAATATCTATATGGTGATATGCTGAATGAATATCAAACTTATACATCCACGCCTCCTCTGAAATATACGTCAGAGCAGTCCTAATATCATCAAACTTAACTTTCTCTTTCCACAAATGGACATTTACTGCTCTAAGATCCAAAATCAATCTTTTCTTCCCATTGGATTGTATAGACACAGTACAACTAGGGGAGCTTCATCACATTCTATTATTAAACCTTTCCTTAATAACTCAGTAATGGCCTCTTTAACAAACTTTGGATGACCTAATGCTGATTTATTATTCGACAAAACCATCTTACAAGGAGTAGAAATAAAAGGTATCTTGTAACCATTCTGAATAACATCTAACACAAAATCATTACTACAAAATGTCTTCCAAAAGTCGATACATTTTTTCAATCTACCTTTCACAACTATCTCCTTTTCTCCTTGTTCGTACTCAAAATAATTATCAGTGAGCTCTATCTCGTCATCTAACTGAACACCATGATCTCTATCTTCAGTATCATAATAATCAATATACTTATCTAATATCAAGTTCTGTGCCTTGTCTCGCTTCCCTATCTCGCACTTGTCATTTGGAGTGTGGGTTGTTTTTCCCGTCTTGTCCAACAATGGCCGGACACTCCCTCCTGAAATGTCCCGGCTGTCCGCATCCAAAACACGTTCCACTCCCATAACTCCAGAACTTCCTGGGGCCACGAAAAAGCTGGTTCCCTCCACCGAACACTCCAGCTGGTACATTAGCCATGTTGTTACCGGAAGGAGGAGCGCCCACAGCAAAACTCGGGTACGGAGCTGGTCTAACATATCCGGAACGTCTCTGCTGCCGCTTCGACAATTGTTCTTTTTTACCTTTCTCCTTTTTTGCATCCGACTCTGCCTTGTAAATTTTCTTTAAATCTTCTGAATCCTTAGCAATGGGATCAGACATATAGTGCTTGACCGTATCCCAGCCGAATTCGGAACGATCAGCTAGTCTGATATGTCTATTCCGTTCCTCGATATCTTCTTTAACTTTCGTCAATAATTCCTCAGTGTTCGGTTTTTCCGTTTTCCAGTCCCCACAAAGTTTGTTTAATGATATCCAAAATATCCGAATTGAATTTGTGTTGGTCCTTGTTACCGTTTCTTTTCCAGGTCAATTCTGAGCCTTCTTTCAGCCTCTTAAACTCTATATCTTTGACACTACTGTTTTGCCGAAATTTCCGTCCTTAATTCAGAAATTTGACTCTGAAATGCCTTCTGACTATTATTAATAGCCTCAAATAATTCAGACAAGGAGGGTTCTGAAACCCTATGAGTCTCTGTAACTCCAGACACACTATCGTCTTCACTCATATCGCCACGTGTAATGGCCCACGTGTAATGGCCCACGTGTAACTCGCGTGTCCGCTGCCAATTTAAAACCCGACTGTCCTCGCCCGGTGCGCTGCCTGAACTGCCTTACCTGGCCTACCCAGGTAGCCTGCACGTGCATTACACCGCCACCTAGCGGACAACCCGCAGGAGAAAGTTATTTCACACTAATTCATTTCACTCAAACGTGTGAAACATTATTTATTTGTCCAAAAGAGACGTGGACAATATGCACATTTGTTTGAAATTAAATTCCATTAAGTATGTGAACAGGAACTCCATCCGAGGGGTCACAAAAGAAGGTAGAACCAGAGACTGAGGCAGGGATTCTTTTTACACATTTTGCGATCCCGAGGTTGAAATATCCTTATCCTACATCTAATTACATGTAATAGTATTTTCTCTTATACATCATGTCAAAATAGTGATATAAGAAATGAAAGGATGAAAGAAGTCGATACACAAAAGTGCCTGTTTTACTATATTAGCCGCAAGATGATTGCCTGTTTAAAATGTAGAGCTTAAACCCAAACTACATTCTTGTTGCGTACTTTTTATCGTCGTATGTTTTTTCTTTTTCTTTTCCTTTTTTTTGTGAATATCATCAAGAATTGCTTCATGATATACAGCATGTTTAGATTCACGCACAGACGACCAATTGTACTAGATAAGTCGTGGTGTTGGAAACTTTTATACATAGTTCTTCCCACACCTTACAAATTTTGATTATCAAACTAATCCTCCGACAAGAATGCAGGCCTGGAAGATTTTGATATCAACACGTTATCGTATCAGGTTATAACAATTAATAGTTTCAGGAAACGAAAATGGTTATTAAATCAAAACGTGAAACAATATCCATATATGGAGTTTGTTTTTTTTTTTTTTTTTTTTTTTAATGAAATCAGATAATTAATTAAGTGCCCAAAACAAAGTTCGATAAGAGTTGTTTTGGGAGACTTATTGTTTTTCTTCTTCTTCTTCTGGCCTGTGAAAATTATTAAGACTATAGGGACCATTTGAGGTATTTCTGTATTGGTTTCCCATACAATTAACACTTGTTAAATATATCATATATCACAATTATATATTATTTATATTAAAATGGATCATATTATATTTTACTGTGAGAAGTATCAAATAACGACTATTTTTTTTTTCTTTTCTTTTGTCATCCAGGTTCATTTTACGAATTTATTTGGCAGACGTCATTGCGAACTTTAGAACTGTAATCGAAGGGTACAACACATTATGGCGAGCTATCTGTGTAGCTCATCTGATTCACACGATGTCACTGATCTATCCTATAACAACGATACACAACCAGCTCATGGACCAACAGAACTAAGCCCGTCCAGTGTTACTATCAGTAAGCAGTCTAAATCAAGCAAGCAACTGGACGAGAATGCACAAACAAATCTAACAGAGTGTAAGCTTTCAAACCAATCTCATCCATCCGGAGGGAAAAGTGATTCCAACCTTAAAGAAGACCGAAAGCATTCTTTTACAGGTGACTCCGTCAACGAAGACAGGCAAGCAGCTAATGCAAACAATACACCTACTCGCCCAGCTGGTATCAACTACACAACACCGACACAGCTAATACTCACAGTACATGTTCTGATGCAGCTGATACTTCTGACCCAGTTGGTACTTCCAATACACCATCTAATCCAGCTGATACCAACAAGACACCTTCCGATAGAGCTGATAGTAACAGTTTACCTTTTAACTAAGCTGATACTAACAATGCAGGATCTGACCCAACCGAAAACCAACAATACACATTCGAATCCGTCTGATAACAACGACAAAGGTGATACCGACTATACACTTTCTGACACTAGTGACACCGACTATACACTTTCTGACACAGGTGATACCGTCAATACACCTTCTTACACAGCTGATACCAACAATATACCTGCTGACCCAGCTGATACCAAATATAATACACCTTCTGACACAGTTAATACCGACTATACACCTTCTGACACAGTTGATACCGACTATACACCTTCTGACCCAGCTGATACGAACGATACAACAACTGACCCAGCTGATACGAACGATACAACAACTGACCCAGCTGATACGAACGATACAACAACTGACCCAGTTGATACCTACACCACACCTTCTGACACAGTTGATACCGACAATAGAAATGAAGACCAGGACAATGTGTCTGGTGAAGAAAGTGGTAAACAAGAAAATGAGCAATGTCCTGCTGAAAATTTAGCGATGGCTAATCTGGAACCTTTATGTGGACAACGTAAGTTTTTTAATAATCGTATGTGTTTTAAGAAATGTTTTTCGCTTATTGACATATAAATTTTGTATAGGTCAATTCGCCTATTATATGTACATGTGCTGGTGATCAGCTTAATACATTACCTATATACAAACCACGTTATCTGAGTGATTTCTAGAAAAGAAGACAGGTCATTAAGAATATTGAAACCACGTTTCAGCAGAGCATATAACAACTTACTATCTGGTACACTTGTTGTGAGAACGCAGGTACATTGTGAAGTCCAAAATCTAAGTCTTAGCAGGTCATAGAACAGGAGACATATGGGATGATGTAAATTGTGACTTCATTTAAGACCGCCATTAAGTTATATAAAAAATACCCCTTACATGGAGAGCCCGGAAAAGGACGAAGACTGCTTGTATAATGGTCGTCGTACTTTGTTGATCTTTATATTTATATATTTATAAAGAAGAATGATAATGATTAAGCATATTCACATACATTTCATAATGGTGTAAACGCAACCAATACCCGAAAAATTATGTTGAAAATTTCACAAAGTTGTACGGGACTCGTTTAATTTCTTTACTCCACTTCTGTAATTCCACTCGAGGGTCAATGACGAGAAGGACAAAATAGGTGTATGGTACAGTTTTATAATTCTGCATATACGTGTACTAACTTCTTCTGATCTCATTTTTTAAGAGATCAAAAAATATTTGTTTATGTACATTTTTTTTTACATTGTAGTCGACAGGACACATGTATTACAGCAGGTGTTCCAGCAGACACGATCGACTGCTAAGGTGGACATTACTTTAAATGAGACAACGGTGGTTGGAAACAAAAACATTATCCAAGGAAATGGTGAGCTAGGTTTAAATTTATTGTTTCAATCGAATGAATACAAGAATTCAACAAAACGATAGAAATCCCTTTTGACGTGAGCATTTCTAGCGTTGTCGTATTTTGGAATTTTTACATAAAAAACATTTCTTCTGCATGTGATTATTCATCGATTTTTTTTTAAACATGCATTCATTTACTTCTTTATTAGCCCTATGTACATCAATTGACACTTTTGATATCTGGTGGTCCTGTTTAAATGAAGCTTTTCCTAGTGATTGCTTGTCAGTTTATTTCTCCTACGAAATATACAAATAAAAAGTTTTTGCTTTCAAAAAACCCTTGCCTTCTCGCCAGTCAATTATTGCCATCATCCATAACTCATATCCATGAATATTATGAAATTCCCTAGCACAAGCATGCAGCATCATGTATACAATTGCTATCCATTTAAAAGCATTTTATTAAGCGTATTTTAGTATACTTATTCAATTAATTTAAATACAGATCTGTTATCCTATTTCATTAGACATCAGTATTCAATGTATACACAGGCGTCTCCTACTGGTCAGTATCTACAGGTATGTCAAATGTTATAAAAATGGCCTACATTGTATACTCTACTTTATCAGCACTTTCAAATTCGGAGGATTGGTTGAGCTTCGATTTACTTTGAATCTATGTTCAATCTGACAAAATATAAAACGACATAAGCTCCAGTAGCAAGCCATGGTTTAGAATCCTTAAATATCAAGGCATGCATTCTGAATGCTCAGAAACTATGCAAAAGCGTTCATATGCGATAACCTGTCGAATGGAAGTAAGGTAAATGTTTTTGAGCGATTTTGTAACGGGTAATCTAATTGTTCGACAGCTCGATATGTAAACTATAATTGTCGACCAATGAGATTGCCCGTGCCACAGCTGATGGGTCGTCCGATCTTTAAAGGGACAATTTATTCAGACAAGCTTTTTAAATTCAAACAGAATCGATAAAATATACATTCAGACGAAATAATCTGCAGTCAATAGTTGTCTACTTCTTAGCCAATGTCCAGTATGGTCATTTTCAGTTCGGGAAAAGCCCACGCAAAATATAGTGATCTTCCAGATATAGTGCTACATGTTGCGCCCTCTGGTGGGAACGAGTTGTAGACACATATAAGCCTACCTGTACGAAGCAGAGACCACGCGCGTACAATAGGTTTTCGTGTGCGCGCACATATGTATACGACCGGTACAAAGATGCGGCCATTAATACTCTACATGATATGTCTGCCCTTGATTGAAACATATTTTATTGTATATCACCAAAATGTCTGTTGCTACAACTACCATCGGAAACCAGTGTCAAATCTCCATTACGTTCTTTTGGTACCATGGGTATCCGACGATGCTGTAACAAAAATTAAAAAAAAATGGTAAAATTAAAACTTTTTATTTCTAGACCGAAGCAATTAAGTAACTTGACTACGATATACCGTTATCTATTTATTAACAGAACATGTACATTTTGTCTATATTTTAAGTATTATATACTATTGCTTTATATGTTTCCGAGTCCAATACAGATGACTGTACCAATTCTATACCGTAACAAAATAACATTAATATTCTAATAAGCGAAGGACTAAGCTTGAATATAATAATGGTTCTGAAAATTAGATGGTTCATCATGAAAACCGAAATGCTGGGCTGTATATCCTGATGGTATATTTGCATTTTTTACAACCTGTGATAGTTTTCTTTGTGCATTTCTTTGTACATTGTCACTATCAATTAATTAGAATATTAAAATAAAGAATTATCTTGGAAATAATTGCACTGTTTACTTCTATGAGTCACAGTATCGATTAAAAAACGTATAGATAGACGTTTAAGGTCCTCCTTGTAATTAATTAAAATACGCACGGAAAACATAATCTTGTGTCAGTATATGGTCAAGGATATTTCATAAGGAGTACTGAAGTACAGTTTTATGAAATAATCTGTGAAATAATGAAAAATGTAAACAAGCTTGAACAAATTGTCCTTTTAAGTGATATTGATAGAGTAGAATCTTGGCTAACATTTTATTCTATAAATACTAAACAGAAGCAGACGTCTGTAATTATATAAGTTCCAAAGGACAAAATCGGTAAATGAATTCCCAGTTGTGATTCGGCATCAGCTCCGCGCTGCACAAACCGCAATCCCAAAATATAAACATGCACTACACACATGCAACTCGCACAAAAGATTACGTTCTTAGATTACTTTAACTGTTGATAAGACGTTCAACAAAACGATGATGTACCTCCATATTGAATTACTTAATATTATAACAGTATGAATACGGAAGCAATATCTGGCCCTGCCAGACTAATAACAATGCTAAGACAGAATTTACGCCAAGCTGTGTCGGATCTTTCGTCGTACAAGTCTCACATTTGCACAATTACCCATGTACTTGCTAGAATGTAATGCCACTTAAGATAATCTTCATATTTTCTCAAAAATATACATGTTCAAATTAATAAATCCTACATAAATCATCATAAAGTGTCTAGATGTGTTGTGGGAAATGTACTATAAACCAGTGTTAAAATAATATACCGGTACCACATCATATTTTTCATATTAAAAGTTTGAGTGTACAGCAGGATTTGCCAGATACAAGAGTGACATCATTCTATTTAAATAAGATCAATTATTTTGCCCAAAGAAATGATTGTTTTATGCACAAGGAATCTGTCGTATTTAAATCGATTAATTTCGAACAATCTTTATCATACTTTTGGCTTTTAAATTCTGGTCAGTGTCTTGTTATGATACCAGCAATCTAATGATTAATGTTTTGGGAGGTAAAAGAAAAACTCCCAAATAAGATTGAAGTTTCAGCATAAGATTGCATTTAACGATTTTGTTATTACGTTACATAGCCGTATCAAATTTAACACAAAATGCGATTATCAATTTCAGCTCAGGAAATATCCGACATGCGAGAAACAATCGAAGCGTCAGATAAGAAGATGACTGATGAACACAAAGAACAGATGGACCATTTTGACCAGACGGTGGGAGATGCAGAGGAAAGGATGACCGGGGTAATAACAAAGGAAACGGCAGAACATGCAGCCAAAGTAATAAAGGAATTGGGAGGATTAGATGGGAAAATGAACACTATCAACAAAACTGTTGACGACACTAAAAAATTGCAGCCCATACAGACAAAAATACAAGCAAATTATTAACGAAATATAAAAGTGAAGAGAAAGATTCAACTAAGAGCAACGCTGCTGAAGCAAAAGAAGCAGAAAATGAGGCCAATGCAGACAAAAATGCAGCAAAAGTAAATGCGGAATTGGAAGTGGAAATAAACGATTCCGTAGAGAGCATGACCAAAGCTACTGACGAAAACGGGGCAGAAATTGAAGCCAATGCAGACGAAAATGTAGCCAGAGTAAAAGCGGAATCGGAAGAAGAAATAAAAGATTTCGTTGAGAGCATAACCGAAGCTATCAACAAAACAGGGGCTGAAATTGAAGCCAATACAAACGAAAATGTAGCCAAAGTAAAAGAACAACTGAGTAAGGAAGTAAAAGATTCTGTGAAGAGCGTGACCAAAGCTATTGAAGAAAAAGGGGCGGAAATTGAAAATGTCTTTGGGTTTCTTCAGACATCAGTAGATTCCCTTAAACGTGATCAACCTAGTGCGGCAGAATTGGTCGAATTAAAAAATAGCATTGATCTTTCAAACGAAAATCATGATAGATTAGAAAGGAAATTCGACGATATCTTGAATCAGTGGAGGTCTAGAATCGGGTATTGTAGTATATGTAGGCGGCGTTCCCGATTCTTCCACATTGATATGTCTTCTGGGAGCTTGACTTGCTTGGAATGTTGTAAGCCTACCAATGGCTAGAGAACGATCCCGGAGTAAACAAATATAATGTGTTTTTAATCTATATTCATCAACACAACATGACAAAGATTGTTTTGTGTGTTCTTACATTGATGATGTTAGTCCATGAAGCTTATTTATAAAAGGAAATATTCGCTTTGGCTTTTTTTTTCTTTTAAGATAGACAACAATATGGATAAGCTTGGAAATATAATTTTATTGAAGATTTTACACAAACTATGTGTACGTCATCTTTTGTTTTTCTTTCTGTTCCGAACTATTTTACATTATTTGTAATCAATTCCTAAATGCATAACGATCACGATAAGCATCGCACATACTTCATTTTCTTCGCAAATCATGCGCACATTCGCCTGCACGATACAATCGCACATTTATCATATCGTTTTCTCATCGTGCATACACTGTGCGCACATCACAGATCGTGTAATGTTGTGTGATTTCGAAACTGTATTAAGAAACATAATCAAAATTAAAAAAATATATATGTTTTTTATATTTTGTTTTCAACCATCGTATCGGAGGACTTCTTTTTAAGTTATTAGATATCATATATTTTATATATACATAACTGATACAACTAACTCTTATCTGTCAAAACAGGTTTAAGAATTTATTTATGCAAAGCAATACAAATATTACTGGCATTTGAAGAAAACCTAAAAACCTTAAATTTGTGGTTTTCGTTTTTGCAATAATATCAGATTCAAGAAATATATGTATATCTAAAAAAATATTAATTCATATCTGCATCAGTAAATGTCTTTTGCTCAAGTGAATAAAATATGACTTTATAAATGTTGCTCCTCCGATGCGCTCAAATCAACTTCATCCTTGAAATTAAGCAATTTTAAGGCCATATTTATTGGAATTTACAGACACGTGGTTGTGTAGCCAATATTCGTCATTTAACGTTGAAATTCTAATGCCTCTTATAATTACTGTACAATCCCTGTATGTTGGAATAGTTATCATATTATAATTATAGTTTATATACACTACCTGTGTATTAGCGTTTTTTATTACATTTTTGTTCGAAACCCTTTTTTTTTAAATACCATACCTAAAGTGTTATATTACACGCATCTTTCCTACTTTTCTTTTGTTCATTTTCCATAAATGTTTGACATTTGATTATTTAAGTTTTTTTTTTTCGTTTGCGCATCATGTGCGGAACTAAATTAGTAAGCGGGAAATGAATAAAGGTGGAACAAATAGGTAAAAGGACAGACTGAAATACTTGTACAAGGACATATAAAAATGTAATAAATAGAATATTTCTTTTTTTGATGAATAACAGTTACATTTCATCTCGTGAGGTGAAAACTTTGTTTCGCACTTGTGAAAAATATCAAAGTTTTCACCCCACTCGATGAAATATAACTGTTCTTTGTATATATGTATATTGTATATTTTCTGGGTGATTAATGTATTTTGTGACAACATTGATTTATTGTTTTTTCTGCATTTATTTTTACCTGAGTTGATATCATCATTAATTAAGGTTGGGCGGCATAGTGGTAACACACTTGCCTTTCTGATTTGTGCCCACAGTATAACCCCTCGCAAGCTTCCGCCCGGACAAACATGAGTGGTTCATTTATGTTGATCTTACTAGTTTTCTAGAGTGTTGTAAAATATATATATATAATAAAATAATTCTAAAACAATATTTCCGAAATCCTTCCTCCTTTCCTACTTGAACTCGTTCTTTGTTTCGGTTTGCTTCCAGGCTAAGCTACCATAAACAACACAGTGTCAGCACCATCCACCTACAGCTACTGGTGGAACACAAATGTTGAGCTCACGATTTGGTCTTAAACAGGGAACCGATGGCTTAAGTGCAAGTCGCATGTCTCTCTGCGAAGATATCGCACCACTGAATACCAAGGGCTGGTAGTACCGCCACTGTCACCACAAATAGATGATCCTGTCGTGGTTACATCTGGCAATGTGTTGGCTGGTCTGTTCTTACCATTCCAATGATAAAACGCTGGCAAATACAGAAACCAGGACAGAATATGTAGATTTCACTTAAGTCCATGTTATTTAAACGTCTCTACTGACAACTGAAATTACTATCATTTTCATCACTCATGCGCTTCCATACAGTTATGATTCTAACAAAGTGAGGGTGGTTATTACTAAAATGATACCAAAATGATACTTATTCTATAAAGAAGACAGGCTTAATTTTCCAAATACTCAATTCGATAGCCTAAATATCAGCAAATTGCATAAAACAACATCGTGTGCGGGTCCACGGCGAACAATAAATACCAAGCCTGGCACATACAGGCCTCCATACCAATAGAAAATACGTAGGCTTGCATATGCTAATTAATCATAACACATTCTACATAGTTTTACAAATAGTAAAATACATCATTTAGCTTCAAAATGTAACCAATGATTACTTCTATCTATAAATTTACACATATTTAAAAACCTGCATATAAATCAACCGTGCGCGTAAACAACTCAGACACGTACGAGTGGACCGCACAATCTCAGAATGCTTGACTGGTCTCCATCAGGTAAATTATACAATCCAACCGGATAAAATACACAAGATGTTAAGCAATAAGGACAAACACTTACCACAGTCAGCTATCTGTGCTTTTTTCAATATAAAACGGCCTATAAAACTTTTACCACGAACAAACATGTCTTGTGTTTTACAGTATATCACAAGGGAGGTAACTCGACCACACTAAGACTGATAAGAAAAGGTTTACAATGTGTTAAAAAGGGAGATAACTCCACAAGACTAAAATTGGTGATATAAAGTTTTCAGTATATCACAAGGGAGATAAGTCGATCACACTAAGATTGGTGATAAAAGGTTAACATTATATCACAAGGGAGATGACTCGACCAAACTGAGAATGGTATTAAAAGAATTACAGTATATCAAAAAGGGAGATAACTCGACCAGACTATAATTGGTGATAAAAGGTTTACAGTTATCACAAGGAAGATAACTCGACCAGAATAACACAGGTGATAAAAGATACACAGTTCTCACAAGGGAAATAACTCGCTCAAAATAAGACTGGTGATAAAATGTGTACAGCATATCACAAGGGAGATAGCTCGGTCATACTAAGACTAGTAATGGAAGGTATACAGTATATCACACGGGAGATAACTCGGCCAGACTAAGACTGGTGATAAAAGGTTTACAGCATATCTCACGAGAGATAACTCGGCCAGACTAAGCCTGGTAATGGAAGGTGTACATCATATCACACGGGACATAACTCGCTCAGACTAAGACTGGTAATGGAAGGTTTACAGTTATCATAAGGAAGATAACTCTACCAAACTAAACAAACACGCACCGTACTAGTGGTTTATAATTCTAATAAAACAAAACTTTACACAAATCTTATTAAAATGCTAAAGAAGGACAAGGAGCACATTCTATTGTACCTAAAAGGAGTGGTTTTTACGCTTTATTTGGGAGCAAACTGTACTGTACACACAACTGTGATGTCATCCATGACTATCTATGTACTCATTCAGCAGAATCCATCACCTGTAATTGTCCAATCAGTTTAATGTAGCTGTCCAAAAGGTACATAAAATAATGCACTAATTAGACAGTCACATGTAACATACTGGACCAGTAAATGTTACATAAGTAAACAATAAAGCTAGACAATGGACAACTGAACGTTATCAACAATGTAACACACATGATTAAAATAGCGAGCATTTTATTTATCCCTTGAAAAGTTCCCATGGTGGAATTCCCATGCACTCTATTTTTTTCGCTTAAAGTTACTAAATCATTAGATTTACATAGATTTCTTAGGGTTTTTGACTTCCTACAAACGTTCTTATACCTGAAATTAGAAAGTTTTCGAAATTACAACATTTAATTTGAACTATTGGCAATGTTTATCAACGTTAAAATATCGCAAAACACAACAAGAAATTGTATCTGTCGGCATTGAATGTTTACAACGGAAAGAACCGAGTGCATCTTTGAGTTCGGAATCGAGGTCGCTGTAAATCTCATCCGGCTAATGGATATAGATGTAATAACACCACTAAGAGGCAACTTATATTTTATCGGCAACAAGAAATGTTTGCCCTTGTCCAGGGAAACGGGGAGGCAATTGCCCCCCTGACCCCTCCAACCCCGACCCCCACCTCCCACACCCGCTACAGCATAGTTCTATGAAGCTTTAGAGTATTTGATGGAAATATGACAAGAAGTGAGAGGTATTTTCACCCGTTTATTATGTATACATTATACATGAATACAGGTGTACATGTACATTACTAAGCAAACATATACAATGTACATAGGTCTACAATATATATGTAAGGTATATTTTTGCTTTGAATACATAAAAGTACACATAAAATTTATATATATAGTTAGGCTGATTTTTTTAAGTAAATCAGATGGAAAAAAGTTATAAAACTAGTGACATATAGGGGAATGTCCATTAGACGGATAGAGACTATAACTAGGTATATATAAGGAATGTCCATTAGACGGATAGGCACTATAACTAAGGATATATAGGGAATTTCCATTAGACGGATATTTATTATAGCTAGGGCTATATAAGGAAAGTCCATTAGACGGATAAAGACTATAACTAGAGATATATTAGGGAATGCCCATTAGACGGATAGACATTATAACTAAGGATATACAATGTATACGGAATGTCAAATATTGATATAATGATAAAAGAAATACACGTACTTACTTATTCCGCTAAACATGCCTATATTATTAGTTTTTCCCCATTTTTTCCTTATTATAAAGTCTATATATAAGGCCATTTTTTTAAAAGCCTTATAATATTGGCAGGTTTAGCGGAATAGTACATAATATCATGACAAATGAAAATAAAATAATGGTAGAAGCAAGTATAAAACCATATAATATAATGAAAACCCTTCTCTATGGCTACAAAAACCTGTACAGTATAGGATTATTTACACTTAGAAACTCTTCACAAAACTTTTGCATACGTTTCAACGTTTATTAGATTAACACAGTAATCAGGAACCTGTAGTCGATAAATTTGTGTTTTCAGTCGATAGTAGATATGTCCATTAGACAGATGAGATTTCCTTCGATCGGATGTTTTGGAATGTTCACGCGTCGCGCATGCTATAGGGGTTGTTTACACTCGCCGAAAGATAATAATATGAATTAGTGACTAGGTCGGTCCTATTTATTTTCAGTTTTTCTCCATTTTGAACAAAATTGTTATACAAACTTTTAAATAATGTTATTAACACAAAGTACACAACTTTTACAATTAATTTTAGTCCTATAATTCTTTTTATCTTTTATTACATGATATTTTAGCGATTTAGTCCCTTTAATATAAAGATTGAATAACGAAACTCTTGTACATGTACATAATGTATACCTATCCAAACACAGAGAGTCGCATTTTCAGCGTTAGTGTAACTCTTTTGATTTCGTTATTTTGCTGTTGAAATCCGGCGATAGTTTTCTCAACAATTGATGAGGGAGCACAAAATTGCTTTCGTATTATACCCCTTGACAGATTTGTGTATAACTTTGGATCAGTCTCATTAATTCTCCTTATCTAAAGGAAATTCCTTAATTTGAAATGTTCAATAGGAAAGTAACTAACATATGTAGGCCATACGAACACATTTGAACCATAAACAACAAAAACATTATTTACATTATATAAACCGCGATTAGAACACACCTAGGTTACACTTAGAACTTCGGGGGGACCTATGCTGCTGTACATAGCATATCATAATCCTAGAAGAGAAAGGAGTGAAGGTCCCTCGGTTGGCAGACGCAAACGATCCAAGGACGAGGAAAACAGCATTTTTCCAGCGGACACCATTCAATCCAAGTCGTCAGTGCACAGGCGTCTGCGTTTGGTTAGTTTTTAAAGAAAAAATAGATACATTACCCTCTACTCCTATGTCAATATAGTTTTCCCGGTTTCCTCGCACAGTAAGACCCTTCGCGCGCTTTCTTCCTAGCCAACGAGAGTAATATAAATAAAGTTGTTATTGAATCCCCAAGGACAGGTCTTATTTGTTTATTTATTCATCAGTCATAGATACGAGAGACTATTTCAATATACGTTATATCTTGTCAGAACGTGTTGCACACACAATCTGTGATGTCTTTAATGATACTTAAGGTACAGAGAGGTAGGTAGAGTAAGGTATTTCGCGTAAGACCCTTGGATCGCAAACTTAATCCGTAGTTTAGTTTAAACATATTTTTATTGTCCAAAATAATTGACAAGAGGATTGGGCAAAAGTTATTACCAATAACACAATACAATATTTTTATTTATTAGAGTGTCACACATTTTACAGCAGAGTGAAAACCAGTTATGACGAATGAATTATACCAATTAGAGTAAACACGTCCGGCCAGATCTGACTTAAAGACACTTTCTGGGGTTCATCATCTTTTCTTTTATTGACTATATAAACCTGATTTGCATTGTATTTGTTCCGGAAGTTTCCAAAGTCGGTCAGATGCTTAATTAGAATACCGTGACCGATGCAAGAGTTTGTATGTCACACCGCTTGAAGTTTTGTTTAGCACTCTTTAATGTCACTGTTGTTAATTTATAAGAGCGCAGCTCTCTGCGCGGCCGAAGGCCGCGTAGAGCGAAGCTCTACTAACCATAACACGTGTGTAAGCGTAAAGATTCCAATACATTCCAGTACCCCTTGGACTTTGAAATCGTGTCCCGCGGGAAAAGTCTCGCGCCTCCATGCAGGCAGCCATGTTTTAATTCTCGTTATCAGCACGACGAGATTTTAAATTTTCTCTGTAGGCAAAACGTATCACCAGCATACACTTCGAAATTATCGTAAGTAGTTTTAGATAACTACACAAGGATAAGAACGACACAATAAATGTACTGGTCAAAATAATATACTGTCTGTGTGTTGTCAAGCGCACGGCGCCGTCAGCCGTGACGTCAGAAAGTTTGGTGCTAAAGATGACGCCACATATTCCCGCGCATTTTTGATATATGGCATGTTGCCAAGTTTTCCGCATTGGAGAGATCCAGTTGAATATTTCTTTCTGACCTGTATATGACGACTGCTAGACACAAATATTGAAGAATAGCATTTACTAAAAATAAATGATCGGACTACAAGATAAAAACAGTTTTTAATCTGAGGTTATAATCCTAACTATATTTACATTTTTATAAGTACTTGAAGCTGCGCTCTTCTGAGGCTTTGCCTTAAATTCATATTAGTAGAACTTCGCTGACAGGTATCTCGCAGTATTGTTTTTAAAAGGTTGCTGTCACTAAATCACGTCAAAATCTTTTTAAACCGGAAACATATATGAGACGGTGTAAGGCGGTGACTTCCGGTATCGCGTGCGCAGTTGGAATAGCGTACACTCGATTCATATGGTACCAATATCCAGTGTATGGGCACACAGCAGCAGATTCAATATATACTGATATACTGATATTCCTCATTAGGGATTTCCATTCAGGATGGAAATCCCTATTGTTATTGTTCTGTTTTTTCTTATTAGGGATTTCCATTAAGGATGGAAATCCCTATTGTTATTGTTCTGTTTTTTCTTATTATTATTATTCTTATTATTTCCACGAAACCATCTTAACACTTTTTCTCACGAACGGAACAAGGTACGGCGCTCAAATTTGGACACGTTATGTATGTACATGAGAGCTTGAAACGTAAGTTCGATTTTGTACGATAAGGTTCAAGGTCAAGGTCACAGACGTAAAAAACAAATTTTTCGGAACGAAGTTTAAACGCTCATTACTTCATTACCGTACGCTGTACATGGTTCACGTTTAGTTATTCAGACAGATCTTGACATTGCGCGTGCTTTTCCCATGCCATGTTATCAGAGATTATGTCAAGGTCAAGAGTTCGCTACGGGGTCAAACAAAGGTCAAAAACGAAATTTGTCACAGAAAAGTTTTGAATAGCGCATATGACAGATCATGCTCTCAGGAACATAAAATGACCAATTTCAAGGTCATATGATCAAAAATGGCGGAGATATAGGACATCGAAAATCGAAATTTTTAGTTTATATTTGTCCTTGCCCGAGACGTTTTTAGCGCGTTTAAACCTGTATGTACAGTGTTGATTTTTCATACCTATGTTGTATGAACTTTTGTCTTCAAAAGTTATTTATTTTTAAGGGGTTATATAGAAAAATGGCGGAAATATAGCTCTCCAAATATGGCAATTTGTTTCATTTTCTTATTTTTGTCCGTTGTTTGTGAGCTCGTAGGGCCTTTATCGTCTCATGTAGGATGTTGATTTTTTGTAAATGTTAGCTTTAGCCTATTGTCTGTACAGGTTTTTAATTTCAAAGCACATGAATTTGAAAATGGCGGAAATATAGACCTCCGAATATGGCGTTTCGTTCATTTTTTAACGTAAATTTTAGCGTAATTCATGAAAATTCAAAGGTGAAATGTTTTGAATTGGATGTGAAAGATCATGCTTTCAGACACATAAAATGAACAAGTTTCAAGGTCATAAGATTCAAAATGGCGGAGATATAGGACATCGAAAATCGAATTTTTAGTTTATATTTGTCCTTGCCCGAGACGTTTCAGCGCCTTTAAACCTGTATGTGCAGTGTTGATTTCTCATACCTATGTTGTATGAACTTTTGTCTTCAAAAATTATTTATTTTTAAGGGGTTAAATAGAAAAATGGCGAAAATATAGCTCTCCAAATATGGCAATTTGTTTCATTTTCTTATTTTTGGTCCGTTGTTTGTGAGCTCGTAGGGCCTTTATCGTCTCATGTAGGGTGTTGATTTTTTGTAAATGTTAGCTTTATCCTATTGTCTGTACAGGTTTTTAATTTCAAGACATGAATTTGAAAATGGCGGAAATATAGACCTCCGAATATGGCGTTTCGTTCCATTTTTTAACGTAAATTTTAGCGTAATTCATGAAAATTCAAAGGTGAAATGTTTTGAATTGGATGTGAAAGATCATGCTTTCAGACACATAAAATGACCAAGTTCAAGGTCATAAGATTCAAAATGGCGGAGATATAGGACATCGAAAATCGAATTTTTAGTTTATATTTGTCCTTGCCCGAGACGTTTCAGCGCCTTTAAACCTGTATGTACAGTGTTGATTTCTCATACCTATGGTGTATGAACTTTTGTCTTCAAAAGTTAATTATTTTTAAGGGGTTATATAGAAAAATGGCCGAAATATACCTCTCCAAATATGGCAATTTGTTTCATTTTCTTATTTTTTTCCGTTATTTGTTAGCTCGTAGGGCCTTTATCATCTCATGTTGAGTGTTGAATTTTTGTAAATGTAAGCTTTAGCCTATTGTCTGTACAGGTTTTTAATTTCAAAGACATGAATTTGAAAATGGCGGAAATATAGACCTCCGAATATGGCGTTTCGTTCATTTTTTAACGTAAATTTTAGCGTAATTCATGAAAATTCAAAGGTGAAATGTTTTGAATTGGATGTGAAAGATCATGCTTTCAGACACATAAAATGACCAATTTCAAGGTCATCAGATTCAAAATGGCGGAGATATAGGACATCGAAAATCGAATTTTTAGTTTATATTTGTCCTTGCACGAGACGTTTCAGCGCCTTTAAAACCTGTATGTACAGTGTTGATTTCTCATACCTATATTGTATGAACTTTTGTCTTCAAAAGTTATTTATTTTTAAGGGGTTATATAGAAAAAATGGCGGAAATATAGCTCTCGAAATATGGCAATTTGTTTCATATTCTTATTTTTGTCCGTTGTTTGTGAGCTCGTAGGGACTTTATCCTCTCATGTAGGGTGTTGATTTTTTGTAAATGTTAGCTTTAGCCTATATTCTGTACAGGTTTTTAATTTCAAAGACATGAATTTGAAAATGGCGGAAATATAGACCTCCGAATATGGCGTTTCGTTCATTTTTTAACGTAAATTTTAGCGTAATTCATGAAAATTCAAAGGTGAAATGTTTTGAATTGGATGTGAAAATTCATGCTTTCAGATACATAAAATGACCAATTTCAATATCATATGATTCAAAGTGGCGGAGGTATAGAACTTTCAGCGATTTTGAGTTGTGATTACATGATGTGGCATGTGGCCAAAGGGAGATAATCGGTATCTAATACTAAAACTCTAATCGTACGTGTTATTCCGCATTGGTTCAAGATCTTTATAAGAAATGGAGAATTTTTGCACTTTAAAAAAACCTGAAATTCTAATGTGTTTACCTATTCATTATCAAAATTGATATTTTGAACCTAAATCTCAATCGGAATTTCCAAATTCATATCACGGTTATCAAGGAATAATTACCTGTCAGAAAACATTTTTAATTTTGAAATTCATAATAAGCCAGCCAATCAGCGGCCGGGTTAAAATTCTGTCCTGGGCTCAATCTTCGTTACACACGGGCCGTTTCGAAGGTATTTTTACATTTAGTTTTCAATACTTTTCGGGATGTTTTAAGTGCTACTGTAATAGGGAGGGTTTTCCACAAGAGACCCGGAGGGGCGATCCGACTGTAGCTCCCGTTATATGTATAAGTCCCAAATCGTGATCGTATAGTATTTTTAGTATACAACAGAGTCCACAGTCGTCACAAATCCTCTCCGGATCCCGTTTCCTCCACAGGTTACAGGCCTGTATCTCAACAGGTTCGATCTCTAGGATGTAGCGGAAGCACTGACACTAATCCAATAACTCAACTAGGTAAATACAGGTACAAATAACTATTTATTATATAAAAGACAAGTAGATTAATTATTACATAGAAGATTCACAATAGTGCCCGTTAAGACAGATAACAATAAGAGATATATAAGTGCCGAAGCAGTTACAATGTATCCAAGATTAACTATAGCCAAACTTTAGGCCTAATTAGCTAAGTCCTGTGTGATTACCACGTTCCCTAAACAAAGCCTAACACCCTACGGAGCCAACTAACCACCTACAAGTGTTCTTAACTCTAGAGGTATATAAAACCAACGGTGTAAACTAGGATACCTTAGGATGCCTAAGCCCTAAGCCCCTGACAACCCATAATTATACACAAACCCTACGTTAGCTATAGATACACTCTAAGTAAAGACCCATCAGCCCCTTTTATAACAACTCATCAACCCAGTACCCCAAAGTGACCACTGATTGGTCAATGTCTGGACAGAGCACCATATTTAGGTGAAACCGTTGCTACAACAACCCACCTACACACTAAATATATCTTCCGCTTAAAACAGACAAGGCTCAACTGACTGATAAAAACCTCCCACGTGTACCACACGTGTACTCCGGCCAGCGGTCATCATCGGGGTGATCATGAGGACAACTAGGTTGATGAATGTGACTGCTAAACAGCAAACACACCCTAGATAAGACCTGTTCTCACGGTGTTCCCCTGAATTTGGGTCCAAGATACATAAACAGATCACTGAAGTGAAGACTTAGAAGAGTGCAATAACAAATATACATACTGTAGAAATAAATGCAACAATGATAAAAACCCGTTCTATCACACTACATATACACGTATATATGAACAATGTACACGTGTTTGCGTAAATACACGTACATGTGTAACTACACCGCATACATGGGAGGCCGTCCTTACGTGACCCTAGCTGTTAATAGGACGTACATTTGAACAAACAAACAATAAAAGTAATGCACAAACACAATAACTGACAGGTTTAAAAGCCTTTTATGTGTGTGGCAGAGCCGTCACCTGTGACACCGGATGTTCAAACACAACCGGTGCTATTTTGAGAAACTACCCGGCCGTTTTGAGATCACAGAACCAAATAAATTCCCATAGAGGACCGTGTTAACGTTTGCTACTATTCAGGTTAAATGAAGTTATCAAAATTCTTTACACATTTTTACATCTACATGTATTGTCCGACCCACACATAAACCATTAACTGGTGTACCCTGAATATATCCAATCAGCAGGCTCCAATATATTCACCTCTCTATGAAATCTTGTGCCCAAAGGGGGATTCCCCTAAATCTTTTTTCGGTTGAACCAGACTGCTTTCGTAAGAAACGCTTTCTGATTAATATTGAGTGAGATCTTTCGTTCGTTCAAGCAATCGTCTGTTCGCTAACATTACTTATATCATTACAAAGGTGGAAATCCCGTGTTTTTGATCGCGATCAAATCTAGTTATTATATTCTTATTATTTCCACGAAACCATCTTAACACTTTTTCTCACGAACGGAACAAGGTACGGCGCTCAAATTTGGACACGTTATGTATGTACATGAGAGCTTGAAACGTAAGTTCGATTTTGTACGATAAGGTTCAAGGTCAAGGTCACAGACGTAAAAAACATTTTTTGGAACGAAGTTTAAACGCTCCATTACTTCATTACCGTACGCTGTACATGGTTCACGTTTAGGTTATTCAGACAGATCTTGACATTGCGCGTGCTTTTCCACATGCCATGATTATCAGAGATTATGTCAAGGTCAAGGAGTTCGCTACGGGGTCAAACAAAGGTCAAAAACGAAATTTGTCACAGAAAAGTTTTGAATAGCGCATATGACAATCATGCTCTCAGGAACATAAAAATGACCAATTTCAAGGTCATATTGATCAAAAAATGGCGGAGATATAGGACATCGAAAAATCGAAATTTTAGTTTATATTTGTCCTGCCCGAGACGTTTTAGCGCGTTTAAACCTGTATGTACAGTGTTGATTTTTCATACCTATGTTGTATTAACTTTTGTCTTCAAAAGTTATTTATTTTTAAGGGGTTATATAGAAAAATGGCGGAAATATAGCTCTCCAAATATGGCAATTTGTTTCATTTTCTTATTTTTGTCCGTTGTTTGTGAGCTCGTAGGGACTTTATCCTCTCATGTAGGGTGTTGATTTTTTGTAAATGTTAGCTTTAGCCTATATTCTGTACAGGTTTTTAATTTCAAAGACATGAATTTGAAAATGGCGGAAATATAGACCTCCGAATATGGCGTTTCGTTCATTTTTTAACGTAAATTTTAGCGTAATTCATGAAAATTCAAAGGTGAAATGTTTTGAATTGGATGTGAAAATTCATGCTTTCAGATACATAAAATGACCAATTTCAATATCATATGATTCAAAGTGGCGGAGGTATAGAACTTTCAGCGATTTTGAGTTGTGATTACATGATGTGGCATGTGGCCAAAGGGAGATAATCGGTATCTAATACTAAAACTCTAATCGTACGTGTTATTCCGCATTGGTTCAAGATCTTTATAAGAAATGGAGAATTTTTGCACTTTAAAAAAACCTGAAATTCTAATGTGTTTACCTATTCATTATCAAAATTGATATTTTGAACCTAAATCTCAATCGGAATTTTCCAAATTCATATCACGGTTATCAAGGAATAATTACCTGTCAGAAAACATTTTTAATTTTGAAATTCATAATAAGCCAGCCAATCAGCGGCCGGGTTAAAATTCTGTGTCCTGGGCTCAATCTTCGTTACACACGGGCCGTTTCGAAGGTATTTTTACATTTAGTTTTCAATACTTTTCGGGATGTTTTAAGTGCTACTGTAATAGGGAGGGTTTTCCACAAGAGACCCGGAGGGGCGATCCGACTGTAGCTCCCGTTATATGTATAAGTCCCAAATCGTGATCGTTATAGTATTTTTTAGTATACAACAGAGTCCACAGTCGTCACAAATCCTCTCCGGATCCCGTTTCCTCCACAGGTTACAGGCCTGTATCTCAACAGGTTCGATCTCTAGGATGTAGCGGAAGCACTGACACTAATCCAATAACTCAACTAGGTAAATACAGGTACAAATAACTATTTATTATATAAAAGACAAGTAGATTAATTATTACATAGAAGATTCACAATAGTGCCCGTTAAGACAGATAACAATAAGAGATATAAAAGTGCCGAAAGCAGTTTTACAATGTATCCAAGATTAACTATAGCCAAACTTTAGGCCTAATTAGCTAAGTCCTGTGTGATTACCACGTTCCCTAAACAAAGCCTAACACCCTACGGAGCCAACTAACCACCTACAAGTTGTTCTTAACTCTAGAGGTATATAAAACCAACGGTGTAAACTAGGATACCTTAGGATGCCTAAGCCCTAAGCCCCTGACAACCCCTAATTATACACAAACCCTACGTTAGCTATAGATACACTCTAAGTAAAGACCCATCAGCCCCTTTTATAACAACTCATCAACCCAGTACCCCAAAGTGACCACTGATTGGTCAATGTCTGGACAGAGCACCATATTTAGGTGAAACCGTTGCTACAACAACCCCACCTACACACTAAATATATCTTCCGCTTAAAACAGACAAGGCTCAACTGACTGATAAAAAACCTCCCACGTGTACCACACGTGTACTCCGGCCAGCGGTCATCATCGGGGTGATCATGAGGACAACTAGGTTGATGAATGTGACTGCTAAACAGCAAACACACCCTAGATAAGACCTGTTCTCACGGTGTTCCCCTGAATTTGGGTCCAAGATACATAAACAGATCACTGAAGTGAAGACTTAGAAGAGTGCAATAACAAATATACATACTGTAGAAATAAATGCAACAATGATAGAAACCCGTTCTATCACACTACATATACACGTATATATGAACAATGTACACGTGTTTGCGTAAATACACGTACATGTGTAACTACACCGCATACATGGGAGGCCGTCCTTACGTGACCCTAGCTGTTAATAGGACGTACATTTGAACAAACAAACAATAAAAGTAATGCACAAACACAATAACTGACAGGTTTAAAAGCCTTTTATGTGTGTGGCAGAGCCGTCACCTGTGACACCGGATGTTCAAACACAACCGGTGCTATTTTGAGAAACTACCCGGCCGTTTTGAGATCACAGAACCAAATAAATTCCCATAGAGGACCGTGTTAACGTTTGCTACTATTCAGGTTAAATGAAGTTATCAAAATTCTTTACACATTTTACATCTACATGTATTGTCCGACCCACACATAAACCATTAACTGGTGTACCCTGAATATATCCAATCAGCAGGCTCCAATATATATTCACCTCTCTATGAAATCTTGTGCCCAAAGGGGGATTCCCCTAAATCTTTTTTTCGGTTGAACCAGACTGCTTTCGTAAGAAAAACGCTTTCTGATTAATATTGAGTGAGATCTTTCGTTCGTTCAAGCAATCGTCTGTTCGCTAACATTACTTATATCATTACAAAGGTGGTGTTTTGAATCCCGTGTTTTGATCGCGATCACGTTATGTATGTTACATGAGAGCTTATAAACGTACGTTTCGGATTTTTTTGTACGAAGGTTCCAAGGTCAAAGGTCACAGACGTAAAAAACAATTTTTTCGGAACGAAGTTTAAACGCTCATTACTTGCATTACCGTAGACGCTGTACCATGGTTCACGTTTAAGTTATTCAGACAGATCTTGACATTTGCGCGTGCTTTTCCCATGCCATGTTTAATCAGAGATTATGTCAAGGTCAAGAGTTCGCTACGGGTCAAACAAAGGTCAAAAACGAAATTGTGTCACAGACTTTTTCTTCATTTCTCTCTTCCTGGCTTATCCTTTCTTAAAAAAAGGCTAATTTTCGTTTTCTCTTCTTCTTTCTCAAATTTTTAAAAAAAGCGCCTTTCTCTCTTTTCAACTCTCTCTTGATTTTTTTTCTCTTTTTCTCTTCTTTCTACTTTTTATTCTTTTTTTTACTTTCTTTCATCTTCTTTCACTTTCAAAAAAAATTTAAATCTTTCTTTTTTCTTTCTCTCTCTTTCTTCTAAATTCTTCTCTCGAAATTTTCTCGTTCTGTCTTCTTTTCCCTTCTTAATCTTTCTCTTTTCTTGGAGGATCTTTTCCTATTTCTTCTCTCTCTTCACAGACTTAAAAAACTGCTTTTTTTTCTTCGAACTTTAAACGCTCTTTTCTTTCTCTGCTACTACTTCTTTCTTTCATTCTCTCTCTTTCAAATTCACTTTTTTTTTCTCTCATTTCAATCTCTTTTTCAGATCTCCCAATTTGTCAAGGTCTTTCCTTTTCTTCCTCTTCTCTTCTCTTCTTTTCAAACAAAGGTCAAAAATCTTCAACTTTGAAATCTTTTTCTTCTGTGAAAGATTCATTTTCTTCACATTGACCAAATTCAAGGTCATATGATCTTCTTCTGGCGGAGATATAGGACATCTCCAAAATCGAAATTTTAGTTTTATTTTCCTTTCCGAGACGTTTCAGCGCCTTTTCTCTCCTTATGTACAGTGTTGATTTTTTCTTTCCTATTTCTATCTCTTTTTCTTTCTTCAAAAATATTTTTTTTTAAAGGGTTTATATCTGGCGAAAATATAGCTCTCCTATCTTTCTTTGTTTCATTTCTCT
>NW_027187570.1:0-12500 GCF_041381155.1 Argopecten irradians | reverse complement strand
TCTTTTTTCTTCTTCTCTATCTCTTCTCTACCTTTTCTCTCAGGGTGGGTCTTCTTATCTGTTTTTCTCTCTCTCTTCCTTTCTTCTCTCTCTCTCTCTTTCTTCTCTCCCTCTCTTCTTTCTCTCTGTCTTATCTTCTTTATATCTTTGCTTCTTCTTCCTCTCTCATCTCTCTTCTTCTCTACTCTACTAACTCTCTGCTCATTTCTTCTTTCTCTCTCTTCTCTCTCTCACTCTCTCTTCTCTTCTCTGCTCTTCTCTTTCTTTCTATTCTTCTCTCTTCTTCTCTCTACTTCTACTCTCTCTTCTTTATCTCTCTTCTCATCTCTTCTTCTCTCTTCTCTCTCTCTCTTCTAATTCTCTCTTCTGCTCTGCTCTTCTTCTTCTCTTCTTTCTCGTCTTCTCTGCTTCTCTCACCCTGTTCTCTCCTTCTCTCTCCTCATCTTCTCTCTCTCTTTCAGCTCTCTTCACTATCTTTCTATCTTCTTCTTACAACTTCTTATCTTCTTCTTCTTCTCTGCTCGCTCTCTCTCTCATCTCTCTTCTCCACGCCTTCTCTCTCTTCTCTTCTCTTTCATCTTCTCTCTGCCCTCTCTCTTCTTCTTGGCTCTTTCTATCTCTTCTTCTAAACTCTTTCTGCTCCGTACACATCTCTCTCTGTCTCTATCTTACTCTTCACTGTTTTCTTCCTTCTCGTACTCCTATCTTCTGATCTCTCTCTCTTCTTTACTGCTGCTCTCTATCTTCTCTTCTCTCTTCTTCTCTCTTCTCTGGTCTCATCTTCTCTACTTTCTTATCTTCTTCTTCTACTGGCTCTACCTTCTCTTGCTTTCTTCTCTCTTTCTTCTTCTTCTCTTTTCTCCTCTCTCTTCTTCTCTCTCTTTCTTCTCTATCTCTTCTTCCTTCTCAGTCTTCTCTCTTCTCTCACTTTCTTCTCTTCTCTCTCTTCTTTACTTCTCTTCTCTCTCTCTTCTCCATCTCTTCTCTAACTCCATTCTTATCTTCTGTCCTTCTTCATCTTCTGTTTCTTCTTCTCTCTGCTCTCTCTCTTCTTCTGCTTCTTCTCACTCTCTCTTCTCTCTTTCTTCTCTCCTCTCTGGCCTTCTCTCTCTGCTCTCTATCTTCTCTCTACTTCTTCTCTCTTCTCTCTATTCTCTTCTTCTCTCTCTCTCTCCTCTCTTCCTCACTCTCTCTCTGTCTTCTCTCTTCTTTCTTCTTCTTCTTCTTCTTTCTCTCTCTCTCTTCTTCTTCTACTTCCTTCTTCTCTCTCCTCTCTTCACTTCTCTCTTTTCTTCTCCTCAGCTCTCTTCTCTTCTTCTTCCTTCTCTTTCTATCTTCTTCTTCTATCTTCTCACTTCCTTCTTTTCTCTCTTCTTCTCTCTCCTATCTTCTTATCCTCTCTTTCTTCTTACTCTCTTCTTCTCTTTCTATCTGCTTACATCATACTCTTTCTTCTCATTCTTTCTATCTCTCATCTGTCTCTTTCTCTTCTGTCATTCCATCTTCTCTTTCTCTTTCTCCTTCTTCTCTCTCTGTTCTACTTTGGCATCCTCTTCTTTTCTCTTCTCTTCTCTGCCTTCTTCTCTTATTTCTTCTCTCTGCTTTTCCTCTGTCTCTCCTCACTTTCTTTATCCTCTTCTCATCTCTTTCATCAATCTTCTCACTCTCTCTATCTATTCATCTTCTTCTTCTCTCACCTCTCCTCTTCTTATCTACTCTCTCTCTCTTTCTTTCTATCTTCTACTCTCTTCTCTCTCTTCTCTCTCTCATTTTCTACTATCTTCTCTCTCTTCTCTCTCTCTCTCTCTCTGCTTTTCTCTCATCTTCTTAATCTTCTTCTTCTTCTATCTCTCATCTCTTCCTCATTTCTCTCTCTCTTCTCTTCTTCCTCTGTACTTTCTCTTCTCTTCTTCTTTCTGACTCTCTCCTCATACTAATCTTCTTTCTCTCTATCTCTCTCTCCTTTCCTTCTTTATTTCCATTCTATCTTCTCTTCTCTCTTCTCTACTCTTCTTTTCTTCCTCTCTCATTCTCTCTCTCTCTCTCTCTCTCTTCTTTTTTCTTTCTCTTCTTTCTCTCCTCTCTCTTGCTCGTCTCTCTCTACTTCTTCCCTCTCTCTCTTCTCTTCTATCTTCTCTCTTCTTATCTTCTATCTGCTACTCTTTCTCCTCTCCTTCTTCTTCTTCTTCTTCTCCCTTCTCCTCTTCTTCTCTCTCATACCTCAGGTCCTCTATCTTTCTTTCCTCTCTCTTCCTACTCCTCTCTTCTTCACTCTTTCTATCTTATCTCTATCTCTTCTCTATCTTCTTCTCTTCCTCTCTCTTTCTCTCTTCTCTGCTCTCTCTCTTCTTATTTCTCTTCTCTCTTCTATTTCTATCTTCCTCTTCTTCTCTTCTCTCATCTTCTTCTCTCTCTTCTCCCTTTCTCCTCTTCTTCTTTCTATCTTCTCTCTTCTCTTCTTTCTTCTTTCTCCTACTGTTTTTCTTCTTCTCTTCTCTCTCTTCCTTCTTTCTCTTCTCTGCTCTTCTCTCTCTCTTCTTCTCTCTGTTCTTACCTCTCTCTCTTTTCTTCTTCTCTTCTTCTCTCTCTTCTTTTCTCACTCTCTTCTCTCTCTTCTCTCTATCTCTTCTCTTCTCTCTCTCCTCTCTCTTCTTCTTACTCTTCTCTTACTCTTCTCTCTCTATCTCTTCTCTCTACCTTCTTTCTTCTGCTCTCTACTCTTTCTCTTCTCTCTCCTTCTCTTCTACTCTTCTCTCTTCTCTCTTCTTCCCTCTTTTCTTCCTTTCTCTGCTTCTATCTCTTCTCTTCTTCTCTCTTTCTCAATCTTCTCTTCTCACTTCTTTCTCTTTCTTCTCTCTGCTCTCTTCTCTCTCTCTCTTGCTCTCTCTTTTCTTTCTCTCTACTCTCTCTTCTCTCTCCTTCTTCTCCTCTTCTCTCGTCTTTTCTTCTTCTCCTTCTACTACTTCTCTCTTCTTCTCTTCTTTCTTCTCTCTCTTCTCTCTTCTCTCTCTCTATCTCTCTCTGCTTCTTCTTTTCTTCTCTCTCTTCTTCTCACTCTATCTCTCCTACTTATCTCTTCCGCTTCTCTTCTATCTTGCTTCTTCTCTCTATCTTCTTCTCTTCTCCTCTCTCCCTTCTTCCTCTCTCACTCTTCTTTTCTTCTCTCCTAGCTTCTTCTCTCTTCTCTCTTTCTTTTTTCTTCTTCTTCTTTTTCTTCTCTCTCTTCTCTCTTCTCCTTACCTCTCTTTCTCTTCTCTCTTCTCTTTCTACTCTCTCTCTTCTCTTCTCTCTCCTTCTTCTCTCTTCTCCTTCTTTCTCTCTCTTCTCTATCTTTTCTCTCTTTCTTCTTCTTTCTTTCTCTTCTTGCCTTTCTCTTTCTTCTCCTCTTCTCTTCTTCTTCTCTTTCTCTTACTTCTCTCTCTCTTCTTCTTCTCTTCTCTTTTCTTTTCTATTCTCTCTCTCTCTCTCTTCTCTATCTTTCTTCTCTTCTTTCTTTCTCTCTCTTCTTTCCTGCTCTCTTCTCTCTTCTTTCTTCTCTCTCTCTTTCTCTCTTCTTCTTCCTTCTCCTACTTTCTTTCTCCTTCTCTTCTCTCCTCTTCTCTCCTTCTTCCTCTTTCTTCTTTCTCTCTCTTCTTTCTTCCTTCTTCTTTCTTCTTCTTCTCTCTCTCCTTCTCTCTCTCTCTCTTCTTCTTCTTCTTCTCTCTCTTCTTCTCTTCTCTTTCTTTTCTCTCTCTCTTCTTCTATCTCTTTTCTCTTTCTCTCTTCTCTTCTCTTTCTTTTCATCTACTTCTTTCTTTTATTTCCCTTCTTTCTTTTTCTTCTCTCTTATCTCTCCTTCTCTTCTCTCTCTCTTTCTCCTCTTTCTTTCTCTTCTTCTTCTCTTCTCTCTCTCTCTTCTCTCTACTCTTCTTACTCTCTTCTCTCTCTTCTTCTCTTCTTCTCTTCTCCTTCTCTCTTTCTCTTCTTTCTTCTTCTCTTTCTATCTTCTTCTCTCTTCTTCTCTTCTCTCTCTACTCTTCTTCTACTTCTTCTTCTCTCTTCCTTCTTCTATCTCTCTCTCTTTTTTCTTTCTCCTTCTTTCTCTTCTTCTGCTTCTTCTCTTCTCTCTCTCTCTTCTTCTTCTCTCTTCTTTTCTTCTTTTTTCTCTTCTCTTCTTCTCTCTTCTTTCTTTCTCGCTCTATCTCTCCTCTTCTTATCTCTTCTTCTTCTCTTTCTTCTCTCCTCTTCTTTCTCTTCTTCTGCTCTTCTCATCTTCTCTCTTTTTTACTCCTCTTCTTTCTCTTTGTCTTTCTTTCTTTCTTCTTTCTTCTTCTTACTCTCTTTCTTCTTCTTCTCTTCTTTCTCTTCACTCTTCTTCTTCTCTCTTCTCTCTTTCATTTCTCTCTTCTTCTCTTTCTCTCTTCTTCTCTCTATTCTTCTTTCTTCTTCTTTTCTCTCTTCTTCTATCTCTCTCCTTTCTCTTAAATTCTCTCTTCTCTTCTCTTTCCTTCTCTTCTCTCTCTCTTTCTCTTTTCTTCTCTTCTTATCTTCTCCTCATCTTACTTTCACTCCTCTACTCTCACTCTTTCTCCTTCTACCGCTTTTTTCTTTCCCCTGCTAGTCTTTGCCTCTTTCTTTTTTCTCCTCCCTTCTTCTCTTATTTACCTCCCTTCTCTTTCCTCTTTTATCCCCCCTCTCGAAATCTCGTTTCTCCTCTCAATGACGCTGTTTCATTATTCTTTCTATTTTCTCGTTTTTTACTTCCCTATTATCTCTCTGACGTCTTTTTTTCTCTCACTGTCCTTCTTGTTAACTTCTTCTTTCTTTCCACGTCTCCTCTGCCTCTTCCTTTTTCTTCCCCCTCTCTTCCTCTTTCCTTCTTCTTCTTTAATCATCTTCCTCTTTAGCTCTCTTCTCTTCTCTTCTATCTCTCTTTTTTTACCTCTCTCTTCTCTCCTCTTCTCCCTAATTTAGGTTTTCGTTCCTCTAAAGGTCTCCTAACTGACCAAATTTACTAGTACCTTGCTCTTTTTCTCTCTTGAGAAACTTTTTTTCTTTCAATCCTTTCTTCTCTCTCTAATCCTCTTCCTTGTAGCTTTCTTCTCTAAGTGTTTCAAACTTTATCTCATCTCAGTCTTCTATTCTTATCTGGCACAACGTCTTAAACTCCTCAACCTAATCCTCTCTCTTTCTCTCCTCAAATTTCTTTAGAATCTTCTTCTCTTCTCTCAATTGTCTCTTTTTCTCTCAAATCTACATCTTTTCTCTTCATCTCTCTTTCTTCTCTTTCTGGCTAAACCTCAGGAACTAACTCTAAGCTTTCAAAATAGCTTTCTTGACTACTTCTAATCTCTCTCTTGTCATCTACTCTTTCTCTTCTCTTTTCTCTCAATGTCTCTAGCTGTACCAATCAGGACACTCTGAAGAAGCTTTAAGCTTATCTTCTTTCATTCTATCACTTTTTCTCAAAATGCAGAAAATACTTGTCCTTCTTTCTCTTTAAAGCTCTAACCTTATGTTTCTTCTGACATCTTTCCTCTATTCTGTTTCCTCTCTCTCCTAAAAGTTCTTTCTCTTCTAACTCCTGAGAAGCTAGTTTCTAATTCTTTCTTTCTCTAAGTCTTTCAGCTTGAATCTTCTCTCTTCTCTACTCTCTAACATCTGATCTCTCTCAATCTCTTTTTTCCCTTTTAATTCTCTTTCTATTTCTTTTTCTCTAAACTGTTTTTCTATTTCCATTTGTCTTAGTTTCCCTTCTTTCATGTTCAAGTTCCATTTGTCTAATGAATTTCTGGAACTGAACTGACTGTTTCCTCTATACTATCTAATGCACTAGAGTCCAATTTGCTATTGTCAACAAAATATCTCTATAATTACATCCTAATTTCAGCTTTTCCTCAAATTAGTTTTGATAGTAATGGCCTAAATGTTTACCCAATAAACAGTAAATCCTACTTCTTACTAACTTGCAAAAGAACTTCCAGGGATGGCGCTTTAACAAACTGTTCTACCTGCATAGTAGTCATGTTTATCTAGCTGTTGGTTTCAAATGTAAACTCCAAGTTTTTACACAAATTTTGAAAATTTCTTAATTAATTTTTCAAAGTAAGATTTCACAAATTAAAATATCGATCCCGGACGAGCCTTCCCAATTCCTGTTACATGAACGAATAACAGAAAATGAGAAACCACAGCTAAATTCAAAACACAATTTAATTATATTTAACAATATTATACAGAGATGGTTTACAATATCCACCTTCCTAAAGTAATTGGTGGTGGGTACAAGAGTAATACGATGATTTAAAGTGTTACTTATCTGTATGCGAATGTCCTGGTATAATCCTTGATCCTTCCAGGTTTCAAAATTAACAATAATCACAAATCCAGGAGGAAATGAATGTCCACTTCTTTCGATGATTTTCAAAGTTCCAGGCAATAATAATAAATCCACACAAAGTGTTGTAATAATCCACAGATAAAGTCACAATAGCTCTTCCAATAGAATCTAATATGGCGCTGTACAATTCTTTGATATGTCTAATTACAGGTCTCATTACAGTTCTGATTAGCTTTGGAAAGTTGGAGTATATATAGCTAAACCCTAATTCAAGAATATTGGAGAACCTTCTACTTCTAGAAATATCTAACTAAAAACAGAAAACAAATAAACACATAGAATTTCCTGGAAATAGATCATTCTAGACCTCTACTTATAATCAACATGTTTTACAAACACATTTGTTCTATACATGATAATAATTTCTAGAAAGTTCAATAACCTAGAAGTCTTTAATGATATACCTTCATAGGATGTATTGATAATAAAGCTATAGGAGTTATCTCCTTATCTCATAACTACATGTATTTAGTGTCATACATAACAATAATATACATCTATTGTGAATTAGAATTAGTACTTTTACATAACTGATTTATGTATATAGCTTTGTTCAGGTTTTAGATTTATACGAGTAAAATTTGATTTTGTCTGGCATTGTGCTTCTGTGTTCATGTCTTTGTTTTATTGACGGTGTCCTTGAGTACCCCGTGGTTGTCATTGGACCGGTCTCCTTGAAGAGTTTAGCGATATCATCCAGTCTATTATTAAGGTGTTTTTTTAAATGAAATACTAAGATCCATATTATGTTTTATGTCTAATTCACGGATCAATCACATCATTGAATCTAGGAGTTGGGTTACAAAGGATTTGCCTGATCTAAAGCCATACAGATGTGTTGAAAAGAGAGTGTTCATGTAACTTCATCCTACACGAGTCTCTGCATACTGTTAGACAGAGCTGATGTCAGACCTATAGTATTAGTTATGTCAATCCTGAAACATTGAAAATCATTCTTACAGAGGCTTTCTTCCCAGGCAGTTGATAATTTGCTTTATTCCAGAGAATTCATAAATATTATCTAAAGAGAGTATATTTCTTTTATTTCAAAAGCTGTTTCGTAAGTGGAGTTTTGGTGCAGATTGTTTGATTGAGGTGACATGTTAAGTTTTTTTCTGTAGTATTGCTTTATGGACGCTGTCTTTGATTATGTTTTACTTGCTATTTTGTCTGTGTGTTTGTCGCTATGTTTTACTTGTTATTTTACCTGTGTGTTTAAAACTATGTTTTACTTGCTATTTTGCCTGTGTATTTGTCGCTATGTTTTACTTGCTATTTTGCCTGTGTATTTGTCGCTATGTTTTACTCTATTTTGCCTGTGTATTTGTCGCTATGTTTTACTTGCTATTTTGCCTGTGTATTTGTCGCTATGTTTTACTTGCTATTTTGCCTGTGTATTTATCGCTATGATTTACTTGTTATTTTGTCTGTGTGTTTGTCGTTATGTTTTACTAATTATTTTACCTGTTTGTTTTTCGCTATGTTTTACTTGCATTTTTACTTGTGTGTTTGACGCTATGTTTTACTTGCTATTTTGTCTGTGTGTTTGTCGTTATGTTTTACTAGCTATTTTACTTGTGTGTTTGACGCTATGTTTTTACTTGCTATTTTGTCTGTGTGTTTGTGTTGCTATGTTTTTACTTGCTATTTTGTCTGTGTGTTTTTCGCTATGTTTTACTTGCTATTTTACCTATGTGTTTTTTCGCGATGTTACTTGCTATTTTACCTATGTGTTTGTCGATATGTTTTATATGCTATTTTACCTGTGTGTTTGTCGCTATGTTTTTTACTTTTGCTATTTTGTCTGTGTGTTTGACGCCATGTTTTACTTGCTATTTTACCTGTGTGTTTTTCGATATGTTTTATATGCTATTTTACCTATGTGTTTTTTTTCGCTATGTTTTACTTGCTATTTTGCCTACGTGTGTTTTGTCGCCGTGTTTTATATGCTATTTTTACCTGTGTGTTTGTCGCCGTGTTTTATATGCTATTTTACCTGTGCATATGTCGCTATGTATTATTTACTATTTTACCTGTGTATTTGTCGATATATTTTACTTGCAATTTAACCGGTGAAATTGACGCTAGGTTTTACTTCCTATTTTGTCTGTGTGTTTGTCGATATGTTTTATATGCTATTTTACCTGTGTGTTTTGTCGCTTTGTTTTACTTGCTATTTTGCCTGTGTATTTGTCGCTATATTTTTACTCTATTTTGCCTGTGTATTTGTCGCTATATTTTACTTGCTATTTTGTCTGTGTGTTTGTCGCTATGTTTTACTTGCTATTTTACCTGTGTATTTTGTCCCTAACTTTTAAACGCTATTTTTTACCTGTGTGTTTTCGCAACGTTTTACTTGCTATTTTACCTGTGTGTTTGTCGCTATGTTTTACTTGCTGTTTTACCTGTGTGTTTGTCGCTATGTTTTACTTGCTATTTTACCTGTGTGTTTGTCGCTTAGTTTTACTTGCTATTTTGTCTGTGTGTTTTTCGCTAGGTTTTACTTGCTATTTTACTTGTGTGTTTTTCGCTATGTTATACTTGCTATTTTGCCTGTGTGTTTGACACTATGTAATACTTGATATTTTGCCTATGTGTTTTTTCGCTATGTTTTACTTGCTATTTTACCTGTGTGTTTTGACGCTATGTTTTCCTTGCTATTTTGCCTGTGTGTTTGTCGCTAATGTTTTACTTGATATTTTACCTGTGTGTTTTGTCGCTTTTGTTTTACTTGCTATTTTACCTGTGTGTTTTTTCACTATGTTTTACATGCTATTTTTGTGTAATTTGGATTGATATAAGCTAAGTGTACCGTAGCACCAAACATATGTTATACTGGTCACCTGCTGTAATTAAATCAGATGATATATATGATACAACATTAGGGACGTACGAAGAAGGAACAGAATCCACCGAAACTTTTTTTATCTTGTCAGACGAATTCTGTGTGCCGACAATGTGACGCCAGGAAACAGGATATCGGATGGGGATGTCTGTATGTTAATTAATTTCTGGTCAGATCTATTTACATCTCACCAACAGGACATCACGCGTCCTGGTGACAACTTCCTGATTTCCACTGGCGAGACGTCACAATAGATTACACATAATTCAAACCTTTGCACTGATTAATAGCTGATTCATGGCCAGCTGGCTCGGTGTTCAGTCAAACCCGGCCATACTACAAGATTCATGGCCGCCTCGCTCGGTGTTCAGTCAAACCCGGCCATACTACAAGATTCATGGCCGCCTCGCTCGGTGTTCAGTCAAACCCGGCAAAACTACAAGATTCATGGCCGCCTCGCTCGGTGTTCAGTCAAACCCGGCCATACTACAAGATTCATGGCCGCCGCCTCGCTCGGTGTTCAGTCAAACCCGGCAAAACTACAAGATTTCATGGCCGCCTGCTCGGTGGTCAGTCAAACCCGGCCATGCTACAAATTCATGGCCGCCTGGCTCGGTGGTCAGTCAAACCCGGCCATACTACAAGATTCATGGCCGCCTGGCTCCGGTGTTCAGTCAAACCCGGCCATACTACAAGATTCATGGCCGCCTCGCTAGTGTTCAGTCAAACCCGGCCATACTACAAGATTCATGGCCGCCTGGCTCGGTGTTCTCAAAAACCCCCGGCAGCCATACTAAAAGATTCAATGGCCGCCTCGCTCGGTGTTCAGTCAAACCCGGCCATACTACAAGATTCATGGCCGCCTCGCTCGGTGTTCAGTCAAACCCGGCCATACTACAAGATTCATGGCCGCCTCGCTCGGTGTTCAGTCAAACCCGGCCATACTACAAGATTCATGGCCGCCTCGCTCGGTATGTTCAGTCAAACCCGGCCATACTACAAGATTCCATGGCCCCCGCCTGGCTCGGTGTTCAGTCAAACCCGGCCATACATAGCTACAAGATTCATGGCCAGCCTCGCTCGGTATTCAGTCAAACCCGGCCATACTACAAGATTCATGGCCCCCTCGCTCCGCCATACTCAAGGCCCGCCAGTCAAACCCGGCCATACACAAGATTTCATGGCCGCCTCCACTCGGTATTCAGTCAAAACCGCCATACTACAAGATTCATGGCCGCCTCGCTCGGTATTCAGTCAAAAACCCCCCCCGGCCATCCCCAAGATTCCCCCCACCCCCTCGCCCCCCTTCAATCCTGGCCATACTTACAAGATTCATCGGCGCCTCCTTCGCTCGGTTATTCAGTCAAACACGGCCCCCACATAGACTATCAAGATTCATGGCCGCCTCGCTCGGTGGTTCGCGTCAAAACCCCAGCCATACTAACAAGATTCATGGCCGCCTCGCTCGGTCGTTCGGTTCTCAACACACCCGGCCATACTACAAGATTTAATTTGGCCGCCCTCGACTCGGTATTCAGTCAAACCCGGCCCATACTACATGTGTCCCCATGGCCGCCTCGCCCGGTATTCAGCCAAACCCGATGCCATACTACAAGATTCATGGGCCGCCTCGTCGGTTCATGGTCAAACCCGGCCATATACATGATTCATGGCCGCCTCGCCCGCCGCTATTAAGCCATATAAACCCGGCCTTACTACCCGGCCATGGACTACAAGATTCATGGCCGCCCTCGCTCGGTATTCAGTCAATACCCCCGTCACATACTATACAATGAATCATGGCAGCCTCCCTTCGCCCGGTATTACAGCCAAACCACGGCCATTTCTCTACAACGATCATGGTCGCCTCGCGCGGTGTGTTCAGGGTCAAACCCGGCCATATCTAACAACGTTTCATGCGCCGCCTGGCTCGGTGTTCAGGTCAATCCCGGCTAAATACTACAAGGATTCACTCGGCCGCCCTCGCTCGGTATTCAGTCAAACCCGGCCATAATAAAAGATTCATGGCCCTGCCTCGCTCGGTTTAATTCAGTCAAACCCGGCCATACTACATAGATTCATGGCCGCCTCGCTCGGTATTCAGTCAAAACCGGCCATACTACACAGATTCATGGCCGCCTCGCTCGGTATTCAGTCAAACCCGGCCATACTACAAGATTCATGGCCGCCTGGCTCGGTGTTCAGTCAAACCCGGCCATACTACACAGATTCATGGCCGCCTCGCTCGGTGTTCAGTCAAACCCGGCCATACTACAAGATTCATGGCCTCCTCGCTCGGTATTCAGTCAAACCCGGCCATACTACAAGATTCATGGCCGCCTCGCTCGGTGTTCGGTTTCCAGTACTACAAGACCCGCCTCGCCGGTGTTCATTACTACAAGATTCATGGCCGCCCTCGCTCGGTGTTCAGTCAAACCCGGCCATACTACAAATTCATGCCGCCTCGCTCGGTGTTCGGTCAAACCCGGCCATACTACAAGATTCATGGCCGCCTCGCTCGGTGTTCAGTCAAACCCGGCCATACTACAAGATTCATGGCCATACAGTAAACCCGGCCATTCACAAGATTCGCCGCCTCGCTCGGTATTCAGTCAAACCCCGGCCATACTACAAGATTCATGGCCGCCCTCGCTCGGTGTTCAGTCAAACCCGGCCATACTACAAGATTCATGGCCGCCTCGCTCGGTATTCAGTCAAACCCGGCCATACTACAAGATTCATGGCCTACTCGCTCGGTATTCAGTCGCTCGGCCATACTACAAGATTCATGGCCGCCTCGCTCGGTGTTCAGTCAAACCCGGCCATACTACAAGATATCATGGCCGCCTCGCTCGGTGTTCAGTCAAACCCGGCCATACTACAAGATTCATGGCCGCCTCGCTCGGTATTCAGTCAAACCCGGCCATACTACAAGATTCATGGCCGCCTCGCTCGGTGTTCGGTCAAACCCGGCCATAGTACAAGATTCATGGCCGCCTCGCTCGGTATTCAGTCAAACCCGGCCATACTACAAGATTCATGGCCGCCTCGCTCGGTATTCAGTCAAACCCGGCCATACTACAAGATTCATGGCCGCCTCGCTCGGTATTCAGTCAAACCCGGCCATACTACAAGATTCATGGCCGCCTCGCTCGGTATTCAGTCAAACCCGGCCATACTACAAGATTCATGGCCGCCTCGCTCGGTATTCAGTCAAACCCGGCCATACTAACAAGATTCATGGCCGCCTCGCTCGGTATTCAGTCAAACCCGGCC
>NW_027187569.1:0-75791 GCF_041381155.1 Argopecten irradians | reverse complement strand
ACAAGAATTCTCTTATAATTGTAGATAAATCTTATATTTGTATTATTTTTTGTTTTTTTTCATAAAGATTCTCTATAATTGTAGATATTTTCTAGATTTGTATTATTTTGTTTTTATTTCAAACAAGAATTCTCTATAATTTGTAGATATATTCTATTTTTGTTTTTAATTTTCAAACAAGAATTCTCTATAATATGTGGATTATCTATAGTTATATTGTTTAAATTTTCAAACAAGAATTCTCTATAATTTCGATATATCATATTAGTATTATTTTTTTTAATTTCAACAAGAATTCTATAATTCTAGATATATATATTTGGATTATTTTGTTTAATTTCAAAACAAGAATTCTATAATTGTTATGATATATCTATATTTGTAATAATTTGTTTTATTTCAAACAAGAATTACTCTGTAATTGTAGATATATCTATATTTGTATTCATTTTGTTTAATTTCAAACAAGAAATTCTCTGTTAATTGTAGATATAATCTATATTTGTATTAGTTTTTTGTTTAATTTCCAACAAGAATTCCTCTATAATTGTAGATAAATCTATATTTGTATTATTTTGTTTTTTTTCAACCAAGTACTTCTCTATATAATGTAGATATAATCTATTATTTGTATAATATTTTGTTTTATTTCAAACAAGAATTCTATTTCATTAATGTTATTTTTTTTTATAATGCTGAGATTAAAACACGAAGATCGCTATTCTCATATTCTATCGAACCCTGCGCTTTATTTAAGGGTTTGATTGTTCAATTTCGTTACTTGGCATTCGTGCAATGGCAAATGAAGTGAACTGCGAAGCAGTTCATTGTTACGCATTTGCACGAGATTAAACTTTCTTCACATACAGTCAATGCAAGCCAACAAAAATTAATAATCGATTCCTTATATTTACGTTCACTAATTTAAAATTTTCGCTGTTGAAAAATGTCAATATTCTATATATTCGGTTATAATATTATTATACAAATTTTTGCAACATTGTATCAGTTATCGGTACTTACATATGAACCACCAAAGAACAGTTCGCCAGTTCCAGTTCTTGTTCTCACCAAGGCAACACATAATATCAGTATCCGTAAAATAGCTTCGTTCTATTTTTCGATTTTTTTTTTATTGATTAAAAACGCCGATTTTGGAATATTTTTTTCATGTATAAAAATCAATTACTAAAATTTTTTCTCACAAAAACATTCTTATGTCGCATCCAATTAGAAAGTTTTTAGCATTACCTTTTTACGGAATCAATTAATTTATGCAAATTTATCCAAAACCGTTTAACATTCACATGCAAAAAAAGAGAAAGCTAGTTTTAAAGTATGTGCATATAAATCATTGAAGAGGATGGTTTAGTAACCAAAACTTATGCCTTAGTATCCATTAGTTCCACATTAAATTATTCACTTTATTACGCACTCGTAGCATGTTTTCAACTATGCGATTAAATCTTAGATGCTCTGTAATATCAGTACACTGAAATTGTATAGTTTGATGTAAATATCTTTGGTGGATTGGTTTTGTTATAAGAACTTCTAAGAGTTTTCTAATACGATACGTTATAAGCGCTTCCTGAACTATTAACAAACAGATATGTTTGCTAAAAGAAGCCCTACTCAGTCTTAGAAGAAAGTCATTTGTCTGCTTTTATTTAAAAACATCAAATTTACTGTATCGAAAATTCACTGCTTTGTGCAAAAACTTCCATTAAATAAGACATCAAAGAACATTTAGGAACGTTTGATATTTATATAAGATAATTTATAGGCGTAACGATTTGAAATCAATAAGTATTAAATGTCTCTAACTCTTATAAATATAATTAAAATAACGTATCAAAATGTAAGGAATCTTTAGTGATTACAGAACATGATGGTGTATTGTGTCTTACCTATGGAACCCTAGACAGACGTAGGTGCATCAACTCCCGCCGTTACAACTGATTATTCAAGTGTGTCATCCACACCGCTCCTCGCCTGTCAGACATGACACACAGAGTGTTTTTAGTGTTGGCAATAACGCTTGATTGAGACCTGATTTCAGATTAAAGACTCAAAGTGCAACAGCCGTATAAATTTACAGCCTTCGATTGACCCACTGTCAATGAAATGCCTCTGGCAAGCAATAAATTTTCCTAATGACCCACATTATTTTGTGTCCGTTCCTTACGTAATACATTACTGCCGGCATTAATCCAACTTTTCCTTTAAAATCACTTATGTTCAAATCCTGAATTTATAAAGAAAATGTTGAACTTCTGTTATTAACTAAAAACAGAAGTTCAACTTTTCTTAAATTCAAAACAAAAATAACAATAAAAGATGTGTCTGGTAGGTTCAGGTCAACAGATGCATTAATTGAGCTAAGTTTTTTTTTTAAGCAGCTTTAACCAGTATAAGGAAATATATTTTGTCAGCTTTATACTTTCGTGGTATTATAGATTATCTACAGAATCGTTATATGGTGACCTTAATGTAATGTTAATATCAATTCGCCACAAAAAATACCTTGCTATTCACGATAATCTTGTTTAATTAAACATTAAATCATTGAAGATACATATTTTTTTTCAAAATAAGGTAATATACAGCAATAATGTTATATGTTAATATTTTTATTTGGTAATGCATATATTATATTGATTTGCATTTAACGGATGTCGGGTATTGAGCGACTGGCTCAAACTCATATTGATATTCTCATCCCTTTTCACGTACACAGCGCGACTGATAATACCCTCTATATACATTCTTATTATGCATAGGTCTCACTGTGTCAGAGATAGCATATAGATGTATGATAAGGTATGACCCACATCTGAAGTATCGGCTGTCGTAGCTAATTAAGAGACAAGGTGATTACAACAATGCGGATGAAACATATTGTTAAGTATTAATACAGATTTGTCCCTTTATTCAAGACACAAAAATAAGGGATCTATCGCTATTTATTGTCAAAACATGAATTATTATTTCATATTACATGTAACGTATTAACAGTTTATCAGAAAAAAAGTTAGTAGGAGATGACATTAGTCTATGCTAGACTTTCCATACAGGTTTTTAAAAACTGATACTTTTGTGATGTAAGTATATATTTAGGTAAGGTGAGTATAATGTTTTATAGTTAATATAAAAATCTACTTTATTTTATATAGTTAATATGAAGTTTACTTTGCTTTTATAGTTAATATAAAGTTTTACTTTATTTTTATAGTTAATATAAAGATTAACAGTGGTTTTATAGTTAATATAAACTTTACTTGGTTATTATAGATAAATTTTACTTTGTTTTTAAAAGTTAATATAAAGTTTACATTGTGTTTATAGTTAATAAAGTTTAATTCGTGTTTATAGTTTACTTGGTTATTATAGATAACGTTTACTTTGTTTTCATAGTTAATAAAAAGTTTACTTTGTTTTTATAATTAAAATAAAGTTTACTTTGTTTTTATATTTAATAATAAAGTTTACTTTTGTGTTTATAGTTAATACAAAGTTTACTTGTTTTTATAGTTAATATAAAGTTTATACTTTATTTTATAGTTAATTTAAAGTTTACTTTAGTTTTTATAAATTAATATTAAGTTAAACATTGGTTATATATATAGTTAATATAAACTTTACTTGGTTATTATAGATAAAGTTAATTTCTAAAGTTGAATATAACTTAACGTTTAATTTATTTTTTTATTAGTTATAAAGTTAATATAAAAGTTAACAGTGGTTTTATAAATAATAAACTTTACTTGGTTATTCATAGATAAAGTTTTACTTTGTTTTTAAAGTTATATACATTACATTGTGTTTATAGATAATATAAAGTTTTCTTGGTTAATTATAGATAACGTTTACTTTGGTTTTCATGGTTTATAAAAAGCTTACTTTTTTTATAATCAATATTAAAGTTTACTTTGTGTTGAGAAGTTAAATATAAAGTTTTACCTTGTTTTATAGTTAATATAAATTTTACTTTATTTTTTATAGTTAATATAAAGTTTTACTTGGTTATTATAGTTTAACGTTTACTTTGTTTTTCATAGTTAATATAACGTTTTACTTTATTTTTATAGTTAATATAAAGTTCACATTGGTTAAATATATAGTTAATATAAAATTTACCTTGTTTTTTTATAGTTAATATAAAGTTTACTTTGTTTTATAGTTAATATAAAGTTTACTTTATTTTTAAAGTTGATATAAAGTTTACTTTGTTTTATAGTTAAATATAAAGTTTACTTAGCTTTTATAGTTAATATAAAGTCTACCTTGTTATTATAGATAATTTTTACTTTGCTATTACAGTTAAAATATAAAGTTTATTTTTCATAGTTCATGCATCATAGTTAAGTGAATATTGTTTTAAAACAAATATGTGTGTTTTAAATCACTTGCGTTCAAATAAACATACAGATGTAAATCATTTGTATTGATAAATACATAAATCATGCTTATAAAGTGTATCTTGCAATTTTTTTTCTTAATAAACATATCTTTACATATTTATGTTTTACAGTGTAGCTAACTTCTTCCTTTAATTTGTAATCAAGTAAAAAGTTAAGTAGGATAGTCATTTTTAGTATAGGCTTGTAAACCTTCTGTCTACTACACGTCTAAGTCAAAGGTAGCACTCGGTAGCCCCAACCAGACATTAATGGTCCTATACACACATTGTCATAATAGCCTTTTAATTAGCCTGAAAAATAGCTTATGACACCGTGAACGTTTTTTATGATGACAACCCATTAACACTTTTGACATTAACTAACACATTAGTTTTATTTGTGGCTAGTGTCAAGGTTATTTTTTATTTAAACAATATTGAAATTTTGAATGAACGTTTCATGATAAACTATGAAGTTTAAATAATTTCAAAAGCATATACTCACTGGAGCCATTGGAGGGTCAAGGTCTCATGACAGTCAAAGAACAGTTTTATCACTATATAATGTACCCGATACCAACGACCAAAATACAGAATTATGATTGGAATGTACAACATGTCTAAGAACGTGTATAATACCCTATGTATGTTAATGACTAAGTAAAAGTAATACATACCTGATAAAAAGATAATGGTTTTTCCTTGTGGCGTTGAGAGTGCAAAAATGTGCCTTGAATGGACGAGTACATGACGTAGCTAGCACGTACATGTAATTTGTTGTCGTTTGAAATTATCACAACTGTTTGTTTTAACTTACATAAACGTGATATAATCAATACCCAGAGCAGTAAATGTGAGAGATGGGATAACAGACGAGCGACGCACTGCTGATTAGTTAGAGAACCTACATCAAGTACGACTAATAAATAAACATACATGTAAATGTGTGACAGAAACTATGACGTCACCAAGTCTGCGTAGTTCCGATGGAACACCTATTTGTATGTGACGTCATATTACTGTGATGTATAAACACATAAGACCACATAAACATAAAATTTATCTATGTTGGCCATTATAGGAATGAGTAACACGCATGTAATCAAATAAACATAACAGTAAACAATGGGGTGGAACTATGTACCTTTTAACCTTATAAGGAGTTCATTAAGTACAAAATTATATAACATCGCAATGTATTGTAGTATATTTATATGGACAACATAGCAGAAGTAAGATATTGGAATGTTTTGTGATTTGAATATATAGAAATGTATAATTATACATATAAGAAATAATTTTTGACGACGAAGAAAGACAATTTCAAATGAATAATTATCCTGGGCTCGAACTTTACGCATTAATCTAGGCAGATACACTTACTGTTTATATATAATTGTCACTTATAAGTTCAATGGCAAAGTGATGGTCGGCCCGATATCCTGACATGTTCCACAAGACAAATGACCGGTTTTATAACTTGCAATATCTGGATCACAATGTATTTGTACACCCGTGTATACGAATTATACACATTTAACAAATATCACAAGAATGCAGACGCGATATAATTAGTTTGATCTTCAGAGCACCAAGACATAGATTAAATGATGTATTGGTGTTCGAATAACTAAGGAAGCTATTTTTGTGACTTACCAGGTCCCAATTTCTCGAAACAATTTTAAAACAAAAACAGTAAAAAGCTGCCTTATTCGCTCACAATAAATACATAGTTTACACGATGTATTGAGTTCATAGATTTTGATAACTGACTTAGAAATACAATTGGCAAAGGGGAAACTGTTTGTAAATTGAACTCTACCAGAAACCTTCAACTATATGTAAATCACCACGAATACCTGATTAGGTTCAGTAAGGGTGTTATATCAAAATTGTGAATATAATATAAGACAGCAATAGAAAAACAATTTTGTAAATTGAACAGTATTATTTTTACCAGTTTAAAAAACTGACTAAAAATACTATACCTTTCATTGAACGTCACCAGGATCATTTCAATGGAACAAATAATCCACTGGCGTTTCGTCCTGAGGTGGCAGTGGGAAATCTACACGTTTTAATCTGATGTCCCCGGGCCCCATCCCATTATCGATGCTAATGATAAGTCTTATGTCTATTGAAATATTTGGCTCTGTCACGTCAAGATGTGACGTCAATTTGTGACTATAATCGGGGGTCCTCTATCACATATATTCATGATTTGTCATTATCGACCATGGTCTTCTCTCTCTTTAGTCCTTGATATAAAAGCTACGATTCTAGTACAATTTCTCCGTCACCTCACTCTGTTAAGCAGCCACATTTCACTCTGTTTCGTGTGTCACAGAGACCAGCACATTTAACCATCATACCATTCATTACATAAGTCTTCCAATTAGAAAGCAATGAGCATGGATTTGTTTTAACACATTTAAACTAATGATTTAAATTAATCAAAAAGGAGAATATGTATATTAGTTTTAGATCACCATGATTTCCCTGGAAGTGTGACCTATTCTCTCGTGCTAGCACAAGGTCACCACGTATGTCAGCAGTATACAAATGTGTGCATCTCATTACGTCATTATATCAACATTATATAAGCTTATACAACGAAACCACCACGAGCAGTCATTTGACAGTTGTTTAGTTAGTCCTTATTTAAATCACTGACAAATCGTCGTCATTACAACCTGGTGGCTAGCAGATCATGTATTTTACCATGATGGACACACCCTAGACATACAAGCCTATTAGGTATCATTAGAACATCACGCCCGTACTCCTCCCAAGAAAAACATACATCACACTCAACTTTGACCATGTCCTTAACGACAGTTGACACAATAAAATTCCACAGATTTACCACCACAATGTCTTTAATTACATTGTCAAACACCTAAAATATAAGCACCAGATTAGTTCCCTATATCAATCATCTAATTACTGCGTCCTTCTCAAACAATGAAATGCTCCCATTGTTTCCTTATGAAGTCATTATGGGTGTAATACAAGCTAATTGTCCTGTAGAAGCGTTTTGGTTTTAGACGTTCGTCTTTCAAACTACAAATAATTAACCGTTGTGTTAGAGTGTATGAGGTGTTGGAGATATCTAATGTACGATCATGATGTATAATCTTGGGTCATTATGGCGTTTGGCGAAACCTGTGATAAGGATGCCTGTAATTGTAATCTAATTCGTCAAAGTTGTTACGTATATTAGTATTAATTACTTATATATATATATTTTCATAACTAGACTCTATGGAAAAAAGGAAACTGCTCAGAATGACAAAATATATATAAAAAGGCTTGTGGATTAAAAACAGTTTGTTAATCCTAAGTATTTCGTCTTTATTACTCTCTTTAAACAGAAAATGTCTCGAAAACGAAAGTCATTTATCAATTTAAGGGTGAGAGATTCAGATAGCGACACCGCTACTGGAGAATCTACAGATTTTTGACGACAGCAACCTTTTTGAAATGCACTGATGGGTCAACATGTCGGAAATACTAATGATATAATATTGCGTGATACGATGAGTATATATATATGAACAACTGGGAACAAATTCAAAACGTTTGCATCACGGCGCATACAATCGACATCAAATTCGTCAAATAAAGTTATATGTTTTATGTTTTTGCTCACCTTTTGGGGTGAAATATAATTGGTTTACTTTACCACTGCCCCAACGATGTGGTATCCGAGGTATCAACAGTGTTCTGCTGTGTGTAGACGGTATGGAAACACACGCATACAAGTTTAAATCCGTAAAACAAAGGAAGCGATATGTCACGTTTCCCCAAAAATAATGTAATTATACGAAACGTATACGATATGTTATATAATTTAAAATATAGAATAAAGATTTTTCGATGGCTGGATGATTTCAAATTAGATTCGATAAATGTTACATATTCTATGTGCGTTTGTGGCACTGAAACTACAGTAACAACGGTAACCACACAAGGAGAGACACTTTAACAAGATGCAATAACAGGATATGAAAACAACGTAGTACAGTGGTTTATATGTATTCTCTTTCTTTCAGCCGTCATGGAGTTAGTATGTGTGTAGTACATTTGGTTTTCTCGGCGTTGATTGGCTCTAGGAACTTAATTGACCAATCAACGTCCGAGAAAACAAATGTAATACACTGTCGTGTCTAACCTTATCGTAAATAATTTGAAATTTCGTCGAATACCCATTACGAAGTCTGGTTCCGGAAGTGGATTTATATTATCGACCATACGAAAAAGGGGTAAAAGAACCTTCATATTTGGACAGAATTTCGAACATTGTTTACAAGAGAGTCTCTTATAGTCTAAACGGTAAAAACAAACTATGATTGTGATTTTATCTCTAATTCTATAATTTGCATTTCTAATAGTCATACTCGTTGTTTACCTAGCTATAACTTAATTCAGCGTCCGACTGAAAAACATGTGTTACACACTACTGCAGGTTAATACTATGTTTGTTTTCTGTTACAATTTTTTACTTGTCTCAGACAGAGATGCTGTCAATTCAAGAGAAAATTGGTATAAACGATTAGAAATCTTAGAACCCAGATTTTTGTCAGATACAGTAAAAACCTAGTACGAACGTAGGACTCGTCACACTGAACCCCCCAGATCATCTCGCCCCAAACATGATGATATTTACGTTTACGTTGTGCCTCGCGGCCCAATGATAACGAACTTACCCTCAGAAACTTTTCCCTGATCATTCTGTTTCCAGAACCAGCTCAGTGCTGCACCGTCACACAATAAATCGGAGGAAAAGTAAGCTACGAAATTACAGAAAAAGCTCAAGGTATATAGTATGAACCTGAAGTACAGAAATATACCGCTAAAGTAAGATCTATTCGCAATGACTTTAGAAAGTGTAATCCTGAACTATGCCACCAGTTTTAAAAACTGACAGGAGCATTGTGTTTCAACACCGTAAAAATCGTCTTCATATAGCCGAGATCTATGCTTCTCATATACATTGTTTTATGGAATTCCTTGAGAGAGAGAAAAAATACAGATAAGACTTGAATACACGTCACAACAGATAATACACAGTAGTATTGAAGCTAAAGTGGTCTACAGTTTTAAATGAGATGGACCACATTTGTTCTAGCAATAAGGGCACTGTGGACAAAACCCCCTCAATTAAAACTAGTAAATCTCTCTAGTGTATTACAGGAGTCATCTGAATGAATGTAATAATACTGGTAGCAACATACGAAGTAAACTCCAGCACAAGCCTTGCTAGGGCACAGAGCCTACTCACTGGAAGCTAAAGCTCGCATAGACTTCGAAAAAACTTAAGCACAAACTAAAGCTGCAGAGAGCTATACTGCAGGGAGGAAGAATCAAAATATAAAGCCACATCTGACAGAAAGAAGGGCACAATTCACTGCAGACATTTCCTTTCTTAAATCAGAAAATGGAGGTCGCAGCTGCTGAAGCAAATCTAAGATATCTATGTGAGAAGATTCTGAAGCGACAGTAATACCAGATTTAGCCTCCGTGCCAGAAACTGGACTCAGGGCTCAGGAGTTCAGTCCTCCTAAGCAACCATGTTGGAAACCAACGGATATGCATCCCTATGCTCCGTCATCGAACCACTGAGGCTGTGAACATGTGGCCTCTCACACCTATACATTAGCGCCACAACTCCTCCTCTACCACTGCAATCTCATTCTCTGCCAAACCCAGGTCATCGTACACCCAAGAGTGGTTACTGACGCCCAGCAGATCTGCCATGATGACCCCTCGACTTACATACCTAGGCCGCAGTTAAATCCGAGCGAATGGACTTTAATCACAATTAGGAATCTTACCTTATTAGATCTTCTAATTCCGAACTCATCAAGGTTTAGCAACGACTTGAACAAGAGATATGGTACCCCAGAACTTGTTAAGGCTATCCAATGCTCGCGATAAGCTCAACACACTTTCCCAAACTTAATATTAAAGACTCAAAGCGCCTATACGACCAAGCGGATATCCTATCAGAGATTGAATCAATAAATGAGCAAGAGAACAACTGTTCACTCATGGCCTACATGCGACTCATCAGTCGGCGTAAACTCCTATTGTTTAGAAACTTCCTCCTACATGCAATCAAGTGGACAGATCGCGCAATCGCGCAACTATGTGCCCGAATTAAGTAGTCGAGACAATTGATCCAATTCTAATTTACAAAAAGAAAACAATAACTCAGGTACACACCGAGAAAGGCAAGAAATCGAACTATTCCTGTCGTGTCTGCAAGGAAAACGGACCATTCCATCCAAGAGTGAATAACAATTTACAAGCTTCTATTCAAACACGAGAACCTGTGTCCCTATTCATAATACTAGACTTACCCTCAATGAATGCAGGAGCCTTCCAACAAAAACCAATCACCAGAAAGGCACCAGTTTATGAAGGAAATGGTATCTGTTTTTGGTGTTGACAAGGCAAATAGAAACATTAGACATGTGCGAAAGATTGCAAAGAAAAACCTTTGCGCTGTAAAATACTTCGCACGACTGTACGCCCCTACACGTTTCTAGCCCCCCACTAGCACGAGTACTAAAGAACAACCTTCCGTAACCAAAATAATGAGCGACCAATGGTTGGGAGGATCCTACCAAGCAAAAGATGATTTCATCATTTTAACGGCCAAAATGCACATAGTTGTGCGGCAAAAACAAAAACGTAAAATCATGTGCAAAGACAGTTCTTGCGAGAGGCTACCAGAAGAATCTCCAGAACGCCACATCCTCCTTTATGTTGTTATAGATGATCAAAGTAACAGGTCGATAGCTACCACAAGCTTCTTTGAATGTTTTTTTGAATACACAACCTCACTCCACGTAAATTACTCGGTCTTTCTGTAGGACCTCAAACGATGACCGACAAGCCTGGCCTTTCCGTCGAATGATAGAAAAGTTTATGGAAATCATGGAAAGAAAATGAAAAAAATATAAAATAAAAACGGAAACTTAGAACCAGAAGGCCCCTCTCGCCGCAACGGACAGGGGGCGGACTGGGTGTCCCCCCGTTCGAACTCAATAAGTCACAAGCCATGGATAGAGCCATGTCCTTGACATCGAGACACTCAGAAGAAGAAACCCAGAAAAAAGGAACTACTTTTGTTTGTTCATGAAGAACATGTTGATGGTGGTCATGCAGAGATAGCGCCACCTGTCCTCGAACTCAATGGAAACAATGGTATTTACCCATATTTGAAAGTATACCATAAAAAGAAGACCTAACAGATTATCGTTTGTAATTGACTCCTCGGCCACGTTTCAAGGCGTCTCTATATCTTCTCAACAGTGCTCTTCTCACAGGACCTGACCCCTCACCAACAGCCTTCTCGGTATTCTCATTCGTTTTTCGCAAGGAAAGAGTGGCCTTTGTAGCAGACATTCAACAAATGTTTCACGTTTCTTTGTTACGGAAAATAATAGGAATTTCCTTCGGTTTCTCTGGCATTCTGAAAAGACAAACCGCTGACTGAATACCTGGATGAAGGTACATACGTTGGCAACGCCCTTTCCCAGCCATGGCCTTCGGAAATCGGTCGAAATGAACAAAGACATATATTAGTGAGGACGTTTATGAATTCGTCAATAACAATTTTTACGTCGATGATGGGCCTATCATCCCGTCCCGATACCGAATCAGCGATCGACCTCCTGGAAAGAGCACAGAGATCTCTCCTTGAGGGAGGCAATCTCCGTTCTTTAAATAATATCGTCAAACTCCTTCTTATGGTCATGGACGCCTTTCCTTCGGACAATTTAGTTCAAGACCTAAAGGACTTGAACTTCGACCCCGAATCACCCCCTACTTCAAAGAAGTCCGTGGGTACATCCCTAACACAACCAGAAGATTTTCTACGTCTACGTTGCTAACAGGGTAGAATTTAGAACGCATCAGGAGGATCACTTCAGCACAACAGTGGCTGTTACATAAGACCAGAATCCTACCGATCAGGGTACACGTTCCATTCCGTCAACTAACAATCCAAGGGAGCGTTCTGTCTGAAAGGACCTCCATTCTTGACACTTTCTGAATTTTGTGGGAAGACGAGGTCAACAAGGATTTGACAATCTAATCCAATTCTAAACAGACCCTTGTCAAGGTTGTGAAAACCAATACATCGAAGAAGCAAGCCATTAACCTCGACTCGCATCGGTTTGAGAATTTCTCCATTCAAATTCATTTTCGCGTCGTCACCATACATTAATTCGACCGATATCATTAGGTTTGGAGGACAACTGAACCGATTTGAGGATATTTCGAATCAAAATAAACTGAACCCCATTGTCATTCCTGGTAGAAGCCACATTGCGATTACTACCACGCATCCACCGAACACCAAGGTCGACATTTTATGGATTTTGAATAGTCGGATTTCGACGTCTCGTAAACTCGACTATCCACCATTGCGTAAAATGCCGTAAGCTCAGGGCCAACTTATGGATCAAAAGATGTCAGACTCACCATTGGCCCGTGTCACTCCTTCTACTACGCCCTTCATGTTCGTCGGTCTCGATGTCTTCGGTCCCCTGGCAAGTCACCTCGAGGAGGACAAAGGTGGCCTAGCTCATTCCAAACGATGGGCCGTCATCTTCATGTACTTGGCTAAAGGGGTAATCCCGCAACGAAGGTGTTTAAGACATGACCTAATCGGCCTTTATCAACGCACTTATGAGATTCGTTTCAATTCGCGGAAAGGTTCAAGAACTTTGCTCGGACCACGGTTCCAACTTCGTCGGAAGCACCAACGTCCCCTCAAGATAGATACGATTAATGTTGGAGACGGCCCGGGTGAAGAATTTCATATATCGCAGAGGTATGACCTGGAAGTTTAATTCGCCCCATTCTTCCCAAAATGGGAGGAGTCTGGGAACGGATGATCGGCCTGTCATCTTCCGTATCAAATAATTCCGACTCTCATCAGATACTTACCCTTTCTGTCTTCCTTTTCGCAGAAAACCGGTAGAGTGGAAGAGCCTTCCCAGGAACTTGGGCATCCGCGACACGTATAAGGTTCAATGGAAGAATTTCCAGGTCCTCGCCACTTCCTTCTGTCTGACCATGTTGGCAAAAGAAATACCTACACCCAATACAGGGACGCAAAAGGTTGCAGTCTGAACGCCAAAATGTCAAAACTGTTGACGTTGTTCTGCTTAAAGACAAAACACATCTAGGAACGATTGGTCTGTGTCAATAGTCGTCGACATTTTCTGTTAAGATCAAGGTTATTAGGGATGATACCTTCTCCTTCTACATCCGCCAAGTTACGGATCTGGTACTGATTCTTAGTGAGTGACTTGAAACCGACATAACTTATCATCATCAAGAGACTTTTAAGGACTACAATTGTGACTTTTTTTTTTATTTATCCCGCTTTCAAGAACTGTTTAACCTTGTTTACTGTTTTTATAGTGTATTCATATAGTATAGTGGTGATTGCTATTCGCAATCAGGCGAGGATTGTCGAGTCCCACCCTTATGTAGATAATTTAAATCCCGGTTCTTTTTAATCTGTCTCAGGACCGAGATGCTGGCAATTCAAGATAAATTGAATAAAGATTAGAAAGTTTAGAACCGAGACTTTTCAGTACATTCATTTATGGAGATAAAAGCGCGATAACTGTGTAAACAATATGTGGGAGAGAGAACTGTGTCGAGGCCCGTCAAGCCGAGATCTGTTCTCTCTTCTCCCACATATTGTACAGTTTGAGGTTTTATAATCTTACTTTAATCATAGCAAGTCTTTGTTATAGCATAAAGTACAATTTTATTAATATATTACTAATAATAAGCCTTTTTTGCCTTTGTATATGAGCTCAGGTAACTCCTATCAATGTTCCCTTCAACCATGACAAATCTAACATAGACAGTGACAACATAGAATTACCTTTGCCTCGTGTTATATGTGCTGAATAGCATTCATTAACAGAATGCAAGAAGCATGCTTTTGGGTTGGACAACCTATCTGTAAATTCATTTTCACCAATGTCCGCCATACCAGTGATGGAGGGATATTAGTTTCCTCAATTTAAGCGATATATTAAGGTGGCTTTAGTGACTTATATTGCTAAAAAGACATTTCATTTCCAATGTCTGGTTTGGGTAAAAAAAAAATGAAAAATGCAATTTAGGCGTTTGTTTGAAAGCGTATTGCTAAAGTGATCGCATATAATGGTGAATTTCCAGGCCAGTTCAAAACAGTTGGTGCCCACAGAACTTTCATTGAATTCAGAGGAATTAAATTTCGATTTCTCTATGGACAGTTTTTGGATTCATTTATACCCATCTGCAATTTCATTCAACAAGCTAATGGGATTTAGGTGAAATTTCTGAAATATTGTTGAAACAACACACAAAATAAGTGTAAAACTACAGTATAAGATTTGATTTTGAAATTAAAAATAAAAAGTGGTGTACAAAAAACAACAAGGTTTCAGAATACGGCAATTGGAGTTAATGCTGTAGATAATTGTTAAATGTGTGAGTTCATCATAAGTAGGAAAACTCAATGTGTGGAACATATACAGAAATTCTGTGGATGTGTTTAATTCCGCATCAACAGAGGATTAAATTTTCTCATATTCGGTTGTGTTGTGATTTCGTAATTTGGGATTAAAAGATAGTGGAATATTCCGGCAGGTAATGTGTTTGTGTGTTAACATAATTATGGGATTATGCCGGGAGACATATACTCACCCGTATGTGTGTCTAACTTTCCCATATGCTACCTTATGAATCGTGTCTTATAAGTGACTGTCTTATATTAGAGTCACATATAGGACAGTAAAAGGTAATATATAGGCACAGGCTTACAGGTAATGGTCCCATATTCCGGGAGTTAGTTAAAGTAAAGAATTAACAACAATAGATGACATCACAACTATGTTTTAAAACACATACTAACATGGCGACTAAAGACGCAAATTTTCAATCGGAATTCCAAAGGGCTGTGTTGAGCAAATGGGATATGTATATAGATATACAAAAACATACCGGTAAGTCTGTTTTTTAAAACAAAGCTTTCATTCTAATGAAGCTGAAGTGTTGACATGCATGATTTTTGAGCTACCCATTAGAGCCCTAGCGTATTATCTGAGGACACCACATGTGCAGTGCCCCGACCATTTGGGCTCGTAATGGGTAGCTCAAAATCACTGCATGTCAAACACTTCAGCTTACATAAGAATGAAAGTTTGGTTAAAAACAGACTTACCGGTATGTTTTTTGTATATCAATATACCATCCATTTTGCTCAACACAGCCCTTTGGAATTTATCGGAGGACACCCACATGTACAGTGTCCGACCAGTTATGAAATCCGGCTGTTTTCCGATGTTTCTGGATACCTAGTGACATTAATACGACATGATATGAATTGTATCATATACAAAATTAAAATGAGTTATCTGACTGTCGATTGAGTATTCCCATTGTCACCTCTTATACGGTTTGTTAAAATCATACTTTTTTTCTGAAAATTGGGTAGTGCTATATGGCAAGCCGAGATATAGACCTTGACACAGTGTTACATATTTATAGGGAGAAAAAATGTCTATAGAGCTTTTACGTCTGTGATCAGACTATGATCGCACTGACTTGTGTACAATTTTGTTGTTATGACAGAACAAACAACGGCTAAACAGAAAAAAATAGTATTTAATATCATAATATCAATTCAAGATTTGTTACAAGTGTCGCATTTTAATAATAACATGTTTTCTCTTTAAGAAGACTCCGTGTTCGAATATTGCAGTTACACATCAATGCTACCCTGTATTGTAATTTGTGACAGAGTTGAATAGAAGCTCTCTGGCCAGTATATTTTTGTTGGGTTGTAGACCCACTGTGTGTTTGAGGATAACGCCACCATAGCTAGCATGAAGCAAGACCATTTAACCTAAACATAAAAGGACTTACAACAATTGTTTCGTATGTGAATTAATAATTTTATATTTTTGAGCCATAGCGAGCACAATTAAACGTTGAGGCGAGTTTCAAAAATTCTCTTATGTAAAAATTCAACAAAAATCTTTATTTTTAATTTCTTATCCACATCGAACGGTATCTTGGTGAATTTTATAACCAAAAAGTTTGGCAGGGGCAACCATTTCGTCTAGCCGTCCTCGAATCCCGGCAGTACGCTGACGGTACGTCACGCTGTACTAGCGTCATATGATGACGCCATTTTGGAATCCCTGCCCCGAGTACTACATATCTATGAAAAATATTACCAGGGATGAATATCTGAATATCAGACGATTTAATATGATGAAAGCGTCACACAATAGTTTGGTATCTATGGATGGCGCAGTATGATACTTCAAAAGGCCCTATTCGAATGAGCGTTTTCGTAGGTTTAGGATCATACCAACAGTTTACTTTATACAATAAAATGCACAAATGTTAAAAAAAAATCTAACTCTTTAACACGATGCTTTTCCATGACATTATGTCAAGATGTTACGATACATGTATATTTGTTATCAAATTAACCCTTTACAACAGCGCTGAACAATATTAGATAATAAAATACACATAATAAAAACTTTTCATAAAACAAACCAAAATAGGAACGTTGTTCCTAGTATACAAATAAACCAACTCAGCAAACATATTCCTCATTTCCCCCATTGTTAATAGCCATGCATGCGAATAGGTGTGTGTGTGTTTTAATATGTATGTTTTACCGTGAGAAAATGTTCACAAAGGGAAATAACTCTAACGATACTTAGAAATAACACGTTTCTGGTAAGAACTTGTTTGACACACAAAAAATGATTGTGATTATCCAGGGTTCCTGATCAGACCAGACAATAAAAAATGTTTCTGTGAGCTTATTTAACAGTGAAAAAACAAAGAAGCAAATACATCTTCTATAAAAAAGGAAACCTACCTAAAACAATACTCTAACATCATTAAAAAACGAGCAAAAGCTCTCGTTGCTGGTGTGATTCTAAGGGTATCTGATTAATTATGGGCTAATATGCCCAAAGCTCCGGCGAGGAGAGTCAATGGTTTAGAAAATCAGGTTACGGTAAAAGTCAAACGTTTAGTACGTCCCCTCGTTTATTCCTTCGGTCTACTCAATCACGTGAAAACCTCAATGGCATCCTTAGGATATCTTAACGATTTTGTATGTTCGACACAGGAAAAATCAGTCTGACGTCATTTATTTCGGATGACGTCTTCATACGACGGTGGAGGGGCCTCATAAGGAGGCGGGGACATCTGTATCCATATCGGCGGGGGTTGGACCACATCTGACGGATTGCCCACGACTGCCGTCCATAGACAGTGAATTGTAGGCTGAAAATAAACAAGCATCCTGTTATATGTCTCTGGTATATAGATTCTCAAATCAACCAATATAACGACTAGTTGTAATTGTCTCTGCCATATATTGTATTCTCAAATCAACCAAATATACGACTAGTTGTAATTATCAGCTGCCATATAGATTCTCAAATCAACCAAATAACGACTAGTTGTTATTGTCCTTACCATCATTAAAATCATCCATAATTGACATCGTAATTTGTATATACGTAGATTTATACGTAGATTTAATTGGTGGTTATGTTGGTGTCATTCCCAGTTCTCCAATCAGCCATATCATATACATGTACAATTGTGTCATTTCGTCTGTACGAAATAAACAGCATGCGTGTGTGTAATGGTTATAATGTATATATAGACAGCTGACAGTCTCGATAAAGAACTATTGTTTACACAGCGAAGTTGTCACCGCGCACAATTTGTGAAAATACTTTAATTAAAATACATATTTATTAAGTTAAGAATGCAATGAATCATAGTCGGATTTCAATACCCCGTTCTATATGCATCATATTTAGCCCTAGCTCAAAACATCATTTCGTATTCTGAACCAAAGATCACACAACCGCGAGAATAAAACACTACTTTATCATTTTCGTAATCAGTATATCGAACTGAAAATAAATCCAACAAAAACACAAGGTTAGCAAATTTAAATAAAGAAGAGTAGGTTTTTAACACCATATTGATTAAATTTTATACACTCCTTAAAGCAAAATAATATTATACAATGTTAATTAGAACAAAGTTGTCCAAAAGGGTTACAGTTCCTGCTTCATCTGCAATACCGGTGTAATCAATGTGGATTACAATTATGATAATAATAATACAGAAGCATTTTTCCTCAATCCGTGTATACTTACGAGGAGGCTGTTCTATATCAGGTCTGGGGCTGTCATGTTTCGATCTGTCCTCCCCGTGTGACGATTGTCGTCTCTCGTTGCCCATTGTCTATTCCCAGGAGAACACAACAGGCCGACTGTGAGCAGCACCTTGATGTCCTGCCAGCTGATACATTTGTCGGGGAGGGAAACACATCCGTGATTGTCCATTCGGTCCACACAGGGACGGCAGGCGTCGAATTTACCGAATAATTTACGTAGACACAGACAAGGATTTTTACTGCGTGCTCCAAACACGAAGCATGAAAAGCCAACGAACAGGAGACTGGCTAGCCCACCTACGAGTACTTCCATCATGGAGCTTGACCTCTGACCTAAAATATAACATTATGTAATAGATGAATAAATGAAATTTAAGGTCATTTTGTTTCTTCATGATATCATTTGTCGACAATTCCTTAGAAACAAAAGCTCTGAATGTGATAAGCATTTAACGTTTAGGGACCAGAGCTAGCACTAAAAACTAGCCTTATACAGGTTTTTTCTTCAAAAACTTTTGTACGCACACATTGATCAACAAAGTTTTTTTTTCTTCTTTAAAATCGTTTACTAAACAAAATGCATTTAAATCAACTCTAGCAATTTTTCGGTCATCGACTTGATCTGTTTTTTATAATTTTACACGACGTTACTAGCTTTTTGTCTGGCCTTCGCTACTATTTCCACAGTGACTTGTGACGTCGACGCCTTTTTCGCCGTGAAGTGGAGATAGAAATATCGCGTCGAGTTGACGCAATATCTGACAGGTGGGGCAGTACATGTGTAATTCTGAAAAAGTGTAAATTCAAACAGAAACAAATCTTTATATATATTGAAATGTGCGGTATGGAAATTATTTAGTAAAGTATGGTGGCATATTTCTGCCATCGAGTTAGTTTAGGTCGACTTAGGGTAACTCAACTTTGACCAGATAGTTATGTCGGCAAGTCGAGTTATAAGATGACTTTTTGATATAGTTACGTTGACCAGTCGAGTTTATAACATGACTTGTTGAGATATATAAGTCCACATATTCATATTGGAAAGTCGAGTTACACTATCGCGACTGACTATCGTGGATCTCGTCGTAATAAGGTAAGTCAATTTTCCAGGATGTATGATGTAAGTCGACTTGCCGACATAAATATCTCAACAATCATGATATAACTCGACAGGTCGACATAATTATCTCGGCAAAGTTACGTTACATAACTCGACCTTAAATAACACAATGGCAGAAATATGCCACCATAGTAAAGAACTAGAACGAATACACGGCCGACATATAGAAGATATGCTTTACTGTCTAGAAGTGCTCAGAATTACAGCTTACAATAAAACACCATTAAAATCACGAACTGCCTATTATGAAACGCCGAATCAAGGTATTTCGATGGTCTTAAATGACTATTTTTGCTATTTTAAGGAAAATTTTCGCCTGAAATTATCCTGAATATCCTGCTGTATTATGTTTGCTTGTTAGTTACAAGTTTATATAGTCGATAAAGCAGTACTAGTAGTTAACGCATTTACATGGGAAGAGTAAAACAGTCGGTTCATGTCAAAACCTTCGCTTGTATTCAGTGGCGTAGCGCCCGTGCATGCTTGCATGCTCAAGCATGCAAAATATAATCTGACTAACATTTTTGTACAGTCAGAAAAATCACATTTGTATATACGTAACGCTGCAGAATATAAATGACGTATAAATACACGTGATATGACCGACTGTATGTCTAACATAACTTTGTACACATTTGAAAGACTTATTGGCCATCAAGGAAATTTATTAGAATAGTATATATTTCCTGTTACCAAGTTGTTAGATGTGGTTATGTTTGAATCATGTCGAAGAAAATATTAGATCCCTCCAGCAAATGTGGATTTTGAATCGGCAAACACTTACGATCAACAAAATATACAACATCGCATGAAAGTTAGAAATATTTGTAAGACAAATAATTATATATTAAACGATAGCAAAACATCTCAGAAATAGCACTTACAACATGTGTTTTCGCCTTAGTAATGAAAAAAATGTGGGTTTTTTCATTTTTGTTTACTTCCAGCTCGTTAAAACGCGTGTACAATGATTTTCGGGGTGCGATATAGTTGGCTTGTTTTTTGTCGAATAGGAAGTTCAGTTTGTGAATTTAGAAAATAGTTTTTTGTGTTGTTCAATTTTAGAAAAAAAAATATCTTAATAGACAAGAATAGGTAGAAATATTGTCATAAATATACAATTTCATTTTTTTTTGACGTGTTCGGGAACTGGTCTTACGCAATTTCCACCATTTTTGCAGTGGTCTTTGACTTGCTGTCGTAAACAAACCAAACACGTGAACTTACTTAGTTTTATCAAAAATATTCGCCAAAATTTTGTCTTCAGTTAAAATAATACAAAATTCAGCCATTGCTTACTATTTTATTTTTCACAGCCAAAATATTATTGGTTTTTTGCTCGAGCACTGGTCGCGATGAGTCTAGTATAGTACGATTAATACAGTGAAGACAATATAAAATCACCTCTGTTCTAATTTTGTGTATTATTTTCGCATGATTATAAACCTTAATATCGTGACCTTCATTTAATCATTCATATATACGTTTAGAGTTACCAAAGAGGTAAAATAGTTATTACATTGTGACAATTTCCCGTCAGCTTCTGAGGGGCTTCGCCCCCATACCCCCTACCGGGGCTTCGCCCCGGGACCCTGTGCAGGGGCTACCGCCCCCTGCACACCCCAAGCATACAGGTCTTCCCAAACCTAGCTACGCCGCTGGTATTGCCATGAAATTTATCAGATATCGACATGAATTCCACATGGAGATTTCTCAGGTCAATTACCGATGAAAAATGGAAAAAAATAGGCGAATCAGAAAGCCAGAAACAAAGAGAAAATTGATTATTAGACATTGATTTCAATAACTTACTCTGTTTGGTTGTGAGGAGAGTCCGTGGAAATACTGCATGTTGAAGCCACAGTCTGTGACGTCATACTCGAGGGCAGATACACAGATTTGATAATAATTGACATTTGGTACCCGGAAACCAAGACGACACAGTTTGGGGAGAACTTTTCCGTCCCAGGAGACAGAGTAGGACGTCCGGATACTGATGTCATATACGGCAAACTGACACGTGTTGTTATCAAGGGAGACAACTCGACTGTCACTTGCTGTAAACAAATATATTATATTGTTGTTTAGAGCTCTGAATTAAAGTTACAATACCGAGACACATTGTTACTGAGGCTAGTTTGAGTTTAAGATTGTATCCCTGTTTAAAATTTGTCAAGCCTACAAACCGCATATTTCGTGCAGTTGAGCAGAGTGAAATTGGCAAAGTAAATGCATCAGGATTTAAGTTGTCTCGTAATTTGTTGTGTTGTTTGTAAATTTAAGCAAAATATGCGCAATAATGTTCATTTCAAGGGGAAAACGTTCACAGGATTCTTAGCATATTACTGTCACCAAATAGCCATACCATTATGTTTAGCAGACACAAAAGGCGTACATTTGTCCGGATAAGTTTTAGGTTTACGCCATTTGCATTTACAAGTTCGGAAAGGGCGCAAAGAAAATCCTGCTTGCAAACGCATCTGTAATTGGGTCTATTTAAAAAGGAGGTGTGTTTCTGTGAATACGATAACGATTGTTTCAACTAAGGGGTCAAAATAGAACCTGTAACCCCAAACCTGTTTATATATATCTCAAAAACAAATCTACATGTTATATGTAAATTGAATAATCGTATAGTACCCAGATCGCAAATTGAAAGTGACATGTACCTCATTGTGATGTTGTATTGTAAAAAGCAAATATATTTATAATTCATCGCGACTTGTTAAGTGCCGCAGTGCATACAATATATATTTTTGCTCTGTGGTCTTTTGCATGAATATAAATTTAAAAAAAAACCACTTTACAAATCAGTTGCATCTCATCCATTGTATAACGAGTAGCGCCCTACCTTCTGTCACGTCACACGACACTGTAGTAGTAATATGGCCAACGAGACAAGGAGTGTCTGTAGAACATCAGTATTGGTACGTACGCGTTCCCCCAGTGTCTGATACGTCTGTTAATTCCTTCCGTCTTCCTTTATCCCCCTCCGTATCCCCGTGGTGTCCGTCTGCTCCGTGTGTAGCAAGTCCATAACTGAGAAAGTACACAAATAATAGTTGTATGTAAATTACGCAATAACCAGTGAGTGCAAATTAATTAAGGTCCATTAGAAACAAGGTCTGATAGATCACCGTTAACCTTCACGTGCTCCAGACGTAATACCGCAACGTTTCACGGAAGTCTGCTCTGCAATGAAACAAAAACAATATCCAAGATATATGTACATGTACGGAAACTAAAAAGAGGTTATAGGAACAGAAAATTGAATACATGTATATATATATACATATTGCACGATATAGCAAATCTACGTTCGATACTAAAACCATACATGTACTAAGAACAAACACAAAGGTACAAAATATCAAATATATCTTGTACTAGAACAAAAACAAACGTACAGTATAACACATATACCTGTACTAGAAAACAAAAACAAACGTACAGTATAACACATATACCTGTACTAGAACAAAAACAAATATACAGTATAACACATATACCTGTACTAGAACAAAAACAAATGTACATATAACACATATATCTGTACTAGAACAAAAAACCAATGTACAGTATAACACATATACCTGTACTGAAACAAAAACAAAGTATACAGTATAACACATATACCTGTACTAGAACAAAACAAATGTACAGTATAACACATATATCTGTACTAGAACAAAAACAAATATACAGTATAACACATATATCCTGTAACTAGAACAAAAACAAAGGTACAGTATAACAACATATACCTGTACTAGAACAAAACAAATATACAGTATAACACATATATGCTGTACTAGAATCAAAAACAAAGGTACAGTATAACACATAATACCTTGTTATGTATGACACTAAATACATGTAGTTTATGAGATAATGGGAGATAACTCCTATAGCTTTTTTTATCAATACATCCTATGAAGAGTCATATCATTGATTTAGGTTATAGAACTTTCTAGAATATAATCATGTATATAAACAAATATGTTTGTAAACATGTTGATTTTAAGTTAGAGATCTAGAATGATCTATTTCCAGAAAGTTATGTGTGTTTTATTTGTTTACTGCTTTTAGTATAGATATTTCTAGAAGTAGAAGGTTTCTCCAATATTCTTGAATTAGGGTTTAGCTATATATACTCCAGCTGTCCCAAGGCTAATCAAACTGTAATGAGACCTGTAAAAAGACATACCAAGAATTGTACAGCGCCATATAAGATTCTATTGGGGAGAGCTATTTGTGAGCTTTATCTGTGGATTATTACAACACTTTGTGTGGATTTATTCATATTGCCTGGAACATTAAAAATCATCGGTGGACATTCAATTTTTCTTGTGGATTTTTGAGATTATTGTTAATTTGAAACCTGGAAGGAGATCAAGGATTATACCAGGACACATCGCATACAGATAGAGTAAAACACTTTAAAATCCATCGTACTAGTCTTCGTACCACCACCAATTACTTTAGATATCGTAAACCATCTCTGTATAAATATTGTATAATATAATTAAATTGTTTTTTGAATTTAGCTGCTGGTTTCTCCTTTCTGTTTATTCGTTAATGTAACAGAATTAGGGGCTCGTGTCCGAGATCGATATTCAATTTGTGAAATCTAACTTTGAAAATTAATTAAGAAATTTCCAAAATTTTGTGTACAAACTTTGAGTTTACATTTGAAACCATTCAGCTAGATAAATATAAGACTACTATGCAGGTAGAACAGTTGTTTAAAGCGCCATCCCTGGAAGTTCTTTTTGCAAGTTAAGTAAGAAGTATTTAACAGTTATTGGGTAAACATTTAGGCCTTACTATCAAAACAAATTTGAGGAAAGCTGAAATTAGGAATGGTAATTATAAGATAGTTTTGTTGACAATGGCAAATTGACTCTAAGTGCATTAGATAGTATAGAGGAAACAGTCACTTCAGAAATCCAAATTAGACAAATGGAACTTGAACATGAAATATAAAAATGAAAATGAAATATAGAGAATGAAATGAAAATGAAACAAATAGAGAAAGAAATGAGAGAAAGAGAAATAGAAAAGGAGTTAAGAGAAAAAAGAAATAGACAAAGAAAAGAGAGTTAAGGAGAAAAGAAATTGAGAGAGATCAGATTGTTAGAGCTAGAGAAGCAGAAATTCAAGCTGAAACAGAACTTAGAATGAAAGAATTAGAGCTATTAGCTTCTCAAGACAGTTCATGTAATCTAACTTTTAGGGTTTACAAGGAAACAGAGGTTTTGATGTCAGTAGAAATATTAGGTTAGTTCCTCCTATTGCAAGAGAAAGAAGTTGACAAGTATTTTCTACATTTTTGAGAGAAAATAGCTGATAGTATGAAATGGCCTGAAGATAAGCTTACAATGCTTCTTTCAAAGTGTCTTGATTGATAGGTTAAAGCTAGAGACATTTATACTTCTTTATCTGTAGATGACATATCAAATTACCAAAGTAGTCAAGATAGCAATTTTGAAAAGCTTATGAGTTATTTCCTGAGGCTATACCGGCAGAGAATTTTCGAAACTCGTAGAAATAGAGATGTGAACAAACTTCAGGTAGAATTTGCCCCAGAGAAAAGAACAATTATTTAATAGGTGGGGTGATTCTAAAGAAAGTGCTGAGGATTTCGTAAAATTGAGAGCAATTATTGTTGATAGAGGATTATTTAAACGTTTGTGTCCTACTACAAACATAAAAACTCATGTTAAGATGAGAGAAAAGGTTGAAACCCTTAGTGAAAGCAGCCTACAATGGCAGATGAGATTATTCTCTCAACACCAAAAATGCACAATTTTAAAAACAGTTTTCTCAAGCACTAAAACAGTACCATCAGGTAACGAGTTAATTTGGTCCAGCCTAGAACCCAACCTTTAGTGGCCCTTCCAACGACAAACCTAAATTAGTGTGATAAAACTAAGTCTGATATCTAAAACAGATCATAGGGCAGGTGTGGGGTCTCCTTCTGATCCTGTTTGCGTAATTACTGCAAGAAAGTATGGGCATGTTATGTCTGAAAGTTATTCTCTCCAGCGTAAGGAGCAAAGGCGTAAACAGTCAGTTCCTTCTGTGTTAGCTATGTACAAAGCCTAGTCAGAAACTTAGTGATATTAGTGGAAGATTCTAAAGAGTCCCTGTTTGAGATTTAAGAGCTCAGAGTCTGATAGTGTCTTGGAGAAGTACTCTCCCCTTCATTTCTGAAGGGTTTTGTTTCACTTACTAGTGATATTACCAACTTGAAACCTGAGAAGAAGATTTGCGAGATACTGGGGCTTATCTCAATCTTTGATATTAGATGGCGTAGTGCCTTTGTCCACTGAGGGAGACCTCATCCTGGTAGTAGTGTTTTTGCTTTCAAGGTGTAGAGTTAGGTTTTCTGTTAATGTGCCCTCTCCATTGTGTTTATTTAAAGTCAAACTTGGTTACTCGGGCCATGTCACCATATGGTGTTAGACCGGAACTTTCCCAATAGAGGGCGTGTCGCTCATTTTAGTCGAAGTGACTTGGCTGGAGAGAAAGTTAGGGTATATCCCTTAGTGTCCAGTATCCCCTGATAAAACTGATGATGCTGAGTCCCTATTCAACCAGGAATTTCCTGGTATTTTCCCATCTTTGTGCTGTAACTCGTTTCAATGAGTAAAGAAGTTTCTGATGTTGCAGTAGTTTTGAGGATCATTATAGTCCCAGGGTTAGGTGAACACTTTCTTGGCTTCATGATATAGAGGATGATCGGTGAGAAAGTGTGATCTTTTGAGCAATCCTAGTAAGACTTGATAGTGATAGAGTTGTTCCTAACAAGGGTACTTCTTTGTCTGACATGATGAGTAAATCATCTTTGTCTAGAGAGGAGCTTATAGTAGAACAGGAGAAAAATCCATGAAATCTCCTTATTGTGTAATCGGGCTTTGAGTGAGGAAGAGGCTGAGAAAAGTCCCGGTTTGTTACTATCCGTCAGTCAGGTGTGTTGATTCGCAAGTGTGGCGCCCCCCTGATGTGTCTCCCGAGGAAGGACTGGAAGGTTGTCAATCAAATAGTTGTCCCACCGAGGTATAGACAAGATATTCTAAGTTTGTCTCATGACGTCCCTATGGCAGGGCATCTAGGTGTGACCAAGACTTATAACAGGATCTTAGATCACTTCCTTTTGGCCCAGATTTGAAACGGTGATGTGGCTGATTTTTGTAGGTCTTGTCATACTTGTCAGGTGGTAGGGAAACCTAATCAGAAAAATCCACTGTTGCACCTTTGCACCCCATTCCAGCATTTGTAGGAACCATTTAGTAGAGTCATTTATAGACTGGATGTAGTGTCCTCTACCCAACAACTAAGTCCTGGGAATGAAGTATCTTTTTAAACTATCATGTGTGTCTTCCACACACGGCTATTCCCTGAAGAGCCATTCCACCAGGAAGTAATTAAAGCCCCTAACAAAGTCAAGGCTTTGGTAAAATTCTTTACATTGGGTTGGTCTTCCAAAAGCTGTCCAATCGGACCAAGGTTCGGAATTTCATGTCTGAGGTATTTTTCCAACAAGGTCATGTTACCCAGGCTCCAGATCAAGCAATATAAGTCAATGTTGGCTTATCATCCCGAGTTCTCAGGTGCTTTAGAACGTTTTTTCATCAGACATTGAAGAAATATGATGAGATCTAATTGTTTTTGAAAACAAAAGAAAGATTGGGAACGAAGGTATACACATGATGGTTGTTTGGTGGCGTTTAAGAAATTCTGTACAAGAATACTCTTTGTTTACTAGTTGTGGTTTGGCGTTTACAAAATCCTGTGACAAAAATCTCTTTGGCTTTAGTAAAATAACCCCTATTGAACTTGTACTATTGAACATAAACAAACGTACAAAAGTATATTACACATATTCCTTACTGAACAAAAACAAAGGTATTTGAAAGACAAATACCTTTTGGAACAAGAAACAAACGTACAGTAATCTCCTTAGAGTATAGGTACAGTATAACACATATAGGTATATATACCTGTACTAGAACTAAAACAAATTGTACAGTAGTATAACACATATACCTGTACTAGAACAAAAACAAACGTACAGGTATAACACATATACCTGTACTAGAACAAAAACAAACTGTACATAAATATAACACATACACCTGTACTAGAACAAAAACAAACGTATAATATAACACATATACCTGTACTAGAACAAAAACAAAGTATAATTATAACACATATACCTGTACTAGAACAAAAACCAAACTATATTGATATAACACATATACCTGTACTGGAACAAAAACAAAGGTATAAATATAACACATATACCTGTACTAGAACAAAAACAAACGTATAATATAACACATATACCTGTACTAGAACAAAAACAAATGTATAATATAACACATTTACCTGTACTAGAACAAAAACAAACGTACAGTATAACACATATACCTGTACTAGAACAAAAACAAAGGTACAGTATAACACATATACCTGTACTAGAACAAAAAAAAGGTATAATATAAACACATATATACTTGTACTGGTACAAAAACAAAGTATAATATAACACATATACCTGTACTAGAACAAAAACCAATGTTCAGTATAACACATAATACCTGTACTAAGAACACAAAAATGGTTAAAAAATAACACATGTACCTGTACTAGAACAAAAACAAAGGTATAATATAACACATATACCTGTACTAGAACAAAAACAAACGTACAGTATAACACATGTACCTGTACTAGAACAAAAACAAAGTTACAATATAACACACATATATATATACCTCTACTAGAACTAAAACAAATGTACAGTATAACACATATACCTGTACTAGAACAAAAACAAACGTACAGTATAACACATATACCTGTACTAGAACAAAAACAAACGTACAGTATAACACATATACCTGTACTAGAACAAAAACAAAGGTACAATATAACACATATATATATATACCTGTACTAGAACAAAAACAAATGTACAGTATAACACATATACCTGTACTAGAACAAAAACAAAGAGTACAGTATAACACATATACCTGTACTAGAACAAAAACAAAGGTACAGTATAACACATATACCTGTACTAGAACAAAAACAAACGTACAGTATAACACATATACCTGTACTAGAACAAAAACAAATGTACAGTATAACACATACACCTGTACTAGAACAAAAACAAAGGTACAGTATAACACATATATCTGTACTAGAACAAAAACAAACGTACAGTATAACACATACAACTGTACTAGAACTAAAACAAAGGTACAGTATAACAATAACACATATACCTGTACTAGAACAAAAACAAAGGTACAGTATAACACATATACCTGTACTAGAACAAAAACAAATGTACAATATAACACATATACCTGTACTAGAACAAAAACAAAGGTACAGTATAACACATATACCTGTACTAGAACAAAAACAAAGGTACAGTATAACACATATACCTGTACTAGAACAAAACAAAGGTACAGTATAACAATAACACATATACCTGTACTAGAACAAAAACAAAGGTACAGTATAACACATATACCTGTACTAGAACAAAAACAAATGTACAGTATAACACATACACCTGTACTAGAACAAAAACAAAGGTACAGTATAACACATATACCTGTACTAGAACAAAAACAAACGTACAGTATAACACATATACCTGTACTAGAACAAAAACAAAGGTACAGTATAACACATATACCTGTACTAGAACAAAAACAAAGGTACAGTATAACACATACACCTGTACTAGAACTAAAACAAAGGTACAGTATAACACACATACCTGTACTAGAACAAAAACAAAGGTACAGTATAACACACATACCTGTACTAGAACAAAAACGAATGTACAGTATAACACATATACCTGTACTAGAACAAAAACAAAGGTATAATATAACACATATACCTGTACTAGAACAAAAACAAACGTACAGTATAACACATATACCTGTACTAGAACAAAAACAAAGGCATGATATAACACATATACCTGTACTAGAACAAAAACAAACGTACAGTATAACACATACACTTTGTACTAGAACAAAAACAAAGGTATAATATAACACATATACCTGTACTAGAACAAAAACAAAACGTACAGTATAACACATGTACCTGTACTAGAACAAAAACAAAGTTACAATATAACACATATATATATATACCTCTACTAGAACTAAAACAAATGTTCAGTATAAAACATATACCTGTACTAGAACAAAAACAAACGTACAGTATAACACATATACCTGTACTAGAACAAAAACAAAGGCATAGTATAACACATATACCTGTACTAGAACAAAAACAAACGTACAGTATAACACATATACCTGTACTAGAACAAAAACAAAGGTATAATATAACACATATACCTGTACTAGAACAAAAACAAACGTACAGTATAACACATATACCTGTACTAGAACAAAAACAAACGTACAGTATAACACATATATCTGTAATAGAACAAAACAAACGTACAGTATAACACATATACCTGTACTAGAACAAAAACGAATGTACAGTATAACACACATACCTGTACAAGAACAAAAACAAAGGTATAATATAACACATATATATATATATACCTGTACTAGAACAAAAACAAACGTACAGTTTAACACATATACCTGTAATAGAACAAAAACAAACGTAAAGTATAACACATATACATGTACTAGAACAAAAACGAATGTACAGTATAACACATGTACCTGTACTAGAACAAAAACAAAGGTATAATATAACACATATACCTACCTGTTAGAACAAAAACAAAGGTATAATATAAACAATAACCTGTACTAGAACAAAACCAAACTATAATATAACACATATACCTGTACTAGAACAAAAACAAAGGTATAATATAACACATATACCTGTACTAGAACAAAAACAAAGGTATAATATAACACATATACCTGTACTAGAACAAAAACAAAGGTATAATATAACACATATACCTGTACTAGAACAAAAACAAACGTATAATATAACACATATACCTGTACTAGAACAAAAACCAATGTACAGTATAACACATATACCTGTACTAGAACAAAAACCAATGTTCAGTATAACACATATACCTGTACTAGAACAACAAAAAGGTATAATATAACACATATACCTGTACTGGTACAAAAACAAAGGTATAATATAACACATATACCTGTACTAGAACAAAAACCAATGTTCAGTATAACACATATACCTGTACTAGAACAACAAAAAGGTATAATATAACACATATACCTGTACTGGTACAAAAACAAAGGTATAATATAACACATATACCTGTACTAGAACAAAAACCAATGTTCAGTATAACACATATACCTGTACTAGAACAAAAACAAAAAAAAAAGTACAGTATAACACATATACCTGTACTAGAACAAAAACAAAGGTATAGTATAACACATATACCTGTACTAGAACAAAAACAAAGGTACAGTATAACACATATACCTGTACTAGAACAAAAACAAACGTACAGTATAACACATACACCTGTACTAGAACAAAAACAAAGGTACAGTATAACAATAACACATATACCTGTACTAGAACAAAAACAAAGGTACAGTATAACACATATACCTGTACTAGAACAAAAACAAACGTACAATATAACACATATACCTGTACAGGAACAAAAACAAATTGTTACAGTATAACACATATACCTGTACTAGGAACAAAAAACAAATGTACAGTATAACACATACACCTGTACTAGAACAAAAACAAAGGTACAGTATAACACATATATCTGTACTAGAACAAAAACAAACGTACAGTATAACACATACAACTGTACTAGAACTAAAACAAAGGTACAGTATAACAATAACACATATACCTGTACTAGAACAAAAACAAAGGTACAGTATAACACATATACCTGTACTAGAACAAAAACAAATGTACAATATAACACATATACCTGTACTAGAACAAAAACAAAGGTACAGTATAACACATATACCTGTACTAGAACAAAAACAAAGGTACAGTATAACACCTACACCTGTACTAGAACTAAAACAAAGGTACAGTATAACAATAACACATATACCTGTACTAGAACAAAAACAAAGGTACAGTATAACACATATACCTGTACTAGAACAAAAACAAATGTACAGTATAACACATACACCTGTACTAGAACAAAAACAAAGGTACATTATAACACACATACCTGTACTAGAACAAAAACAAACGTACAGTATAACACATATATCTGTACTAGAACAAAAACAAAGGTACAGTATAACACATATATCTGTACTAGAACAAAAACAAACGTATAGGATAACACATACACCTGTACTAGAACTAAAACAAAGGTACAGTATAACACACATACCTGTACTAGAACAAAAACAAAGGTACAGTATAACACACATACCTGTACTAGAACAAAAACGAATGTACAGTATAACACATATACCTGTACTAGAACAAAAACAAAGGTATAATATAACACATATACCTGTACTAGAACAAAAACAAACGTACAGTATAACACATATACCTGTACTAGAACAAAAACAAAGGCATGATATAACACTAACAAAAACAAACGTACAGTATAACACATATACCTGTACTAGAACAAAAACAAAGGTATAATATAACACATATACCTGTACTAGAACAAAAACAAACGTACAGTATAACACATATACCTGTACTAGAACAAAAACAAAGTTACAATATAACACATATATATATATACCTCTACTAGAACTAAAACAAATGTACAGTATAACACATATATACCTGTACCTGTACTAGTATACAAAAACCTGTAAAGTATAATAAAACACATATACCTGTACTAGAACTAAAACAAATGTTCAGTATAACACATATACCTGTACTAGAACAAAAACAAACGTACAGTATAACACATATACCTGTACTATGAACAAAAACAAACGTACAGTAATATAACACATATACCTGTACTAGAACAAAAACCAAACGTACAGTATAACACATATATCTGTAAACTAGAACAAAAACAAACGTACAGTATAACACATATACCTGTACTAGAACAAAAACGAATGTACAGGTATAAACCCACATACCTGTACAGAACAAAAACAAAGGTAATATAACACATATATAATATTATATAACCTGTACTAGAACAAAAACAAACGTTACAGTATAAACACATATACCTGTACTATAGAACAAAAACAAACCGTAATTAGTATAACACATATACATGTACTAGAACCAAAAACAAATGTTACAATATAACACATACACCTGTACTAGAACAAAAACAAAGGAATAAGTATAACACATATACCTAGTACTAGAACAAAAACAAAGGTATAAATATAACACATATACCTGTACTAGAACAAAACCAAACTATAATATAACAACAATATACCTGTACTGGACAAAAACAAAAATGTATAATATAACACATATACCTGTACTAGAACAAAAACAAAGTATATATATAACACATATACCTGTACTAGAACAAAAACAAACGTAAAATATAACAGTATACCTGTACTAGAACAAATAACCTAATGTACAGTATAACACATATACCCTGTACAAAGAACAAAAACCATTGTTCATATAACACATATACCTTGTACTAGAACAACAACAAAGGTACAGTATAACACATATATACCCTGTACTGGTACAAAAACAAAACGTATAATATAACACATATACCTGTACTAGAACAAAAAAACAATGTTCAGTATAACACATATACCTGTACTAGAACAACAAAAAAGGCTAAGTATAACCATATAACAAAACATATACCTTTACTAGCACAAAAAACAAAAGTACAAAAACATATATCCTGTACAGTATATAACACATATACCTGTACTAGAACAAAAACAAAAGTACAGTATAACACATATACCTGTACTAGAACAAAAAGCAAAAGTATACAGTATAACACATATACCTGTACTAGAACAAAAACAAATCGTACAGTTATAACACATATACCTGTACTAGAACAAAAACAAAGGTACAGTATAACACATATACCTGTACTAGAACAAAAAACAAAGGTACAGTATAACACATATACCTGTACTAGAACAAAAACAAAGGTACAGTATATAACACATATACCTGTACTAGTAACAAAAACAACAAACCTGTAGGAACATAAAAAATTGTACAGTATAACACATATACCTGTACTAGAAACAAAAAACAAAGGTACAGTTATAACACATATATCTGTACTAGAACAAAAACAAACGTACAGTATAACACATACAACTGTACTAGAACAAAAACAAAGGTACAGTATAACAATAACACATATACCTGTACTAGAACAAAAACAAAGGTACAGTATAACACATATTATCCTGTACTAGAACAAAAAAAAAATGTACAATATAACACATATACCTGTACTAGAACAAAAACAAAGGTACAGTATAACACATATACCTGTACTAGAACTAAAACAAAGGTACAGTATAACACATATACCTGTACTAGAACAAAAACAAAGGTACAGTATAACACATATACCTGTACTAGAACAAAAACAAAGGTACAGTATAACACATATACCTGTACTAGAACAAAAACAAAGGTACAGTATAACACATATACCTGTACTAGAACAAAAACAAAGGTACAGTATAACACATATACCTGTACTAGAACAAAAACAAACGTACAGTATAACACATACACCTGTACTAGAACAAAAACAAAGGTACAGTATAACACATATACCTGTACTAGAACAAAAACAAGGTATCATATAACACATACACCTGTACTAGAACTAAAACAAAGGTACAGTATAACACACATACCTGTACTAAACAAAAAACAAAGGTACAGTATAACACACATACCTGTACTAGAACAAAAAACGAAATGTACAGTATAACACTATATACCTGTACTAGAACAAAAACAAAGGTAAATATATAACATATACCTGTACTAGAACAAAAACAAACGTACAGTATAACACATATACCTGTACTAGAACAAAAACAAAAGGCATGATATAACACAATATACCTGTACTCTAGAACAAAAACAAACGTACAGTATAACACATACACTTGTACTAGAACAAAAACAAAAGGTATATATATAACACATATTACCTGTATACTAGAACAAAAACATAAACGTTTCAGTATTAACACATGTACCTGTACTAGAACAAAAACAAAGTTACAATATAACAATAAAAAAAAAACATATATATATATACCTCTACTAGAACTAAAACAAATGTTCAAGTATAAACACATTATACCTGTACTAGAACACAAAACAAACGTAAAAGTATAACACATATACATGTACTAGAACAAAAACGAATGTACAGTTAACTCACATACACCTGTACTATAACATAAAAACAACACGTTTAATATTAGCGTTATCAAATAACAAAGATAAACGTGTTTAATGCCAGCGAATGCTTTATTTATAGTTTATAGGTAACAATAAGGATATGATACATGTAGGTACTAGGTATCTTTAATAGGCCGAAACACCAATCGAGTGCGCCCCACTTAAGAATGATGTTTAGGGTATCTTTAATAGGATGAGATACCAATCGAGCGCGCCCACCCTCCTTTATTTGATTATAACTCCTTCCGGTTAGCACATTCGTTCAAGGCGACACACTTCATCAAAATGACAATGCCACCAAAACATAGGCGTTCTTCAGCAAGGGGCCAGGGGCGTAAAAACCCAGGAAAGAGAGAATCGGCGTCGGCATCAGGTGGTGTTAGTGTCGATGAACCTACACATCTGTGGAAAAAACGTCCAAGAAATATGACGAACAATGAGGACAGTCAGCCAATGTAAGGGCCCCGAGAGGGGCAATTTGCCTAAATGGCGCGCGAGTCAGGATTTTAGACCTGGTGAGATAATTGATTTAATGCAAATCCCGGGCACTTCACATGTACTGGGGGGTCCATCTCCGGTACCAAGTATTTTTGATCATCCGTGGGTTATAATATTCCACAAAAAATAAAGGACAAAATCTGGAACACCGAGTTTTTAGACCTCGGTTTACTACTAAAATCTGCGCGGGGAAATGGAGCGGGCTTCGAGACATCGGGGGGAGTTAGTAATCAAGGATGGGAAATTTGTAATAAAAAAGCCATCCAATATTGCTAAGCAGGTAACTAACATTCATGCTTGGACATCAGCCTTCCTCACATATACAAGTGTGATGTTAGAAAAATACCCAGAAAAAATGTCAAGAACTCCTAAAATATATGCATGACATCCGTTTGGCGGCAGTTAATAGATCAGGTCATTTAGGCTGGGTACAGTACGATGAGCAATACAGATTGCGCAAGTCCAAGAACCCCTGTTCATCATGGGGTGTGATAGACACAGAGTTATGGCTCATGTATAATTCACCTAGCCAGATTAGACATAACAAATTCAAACGTTGATCAGCTATCATCTCCCAAGCCCTCTAGTTCTAAATCTGCTGTCCCAAGTTCAGGGTGCTGTTATAATTTCAATAAGGGAAAAACAATGTAAATTTGGGTCCAAATGTCACTATCGTCATGCATGTAGTACATGCGGGGGGATCACATCCTAGCTTTAAGTTGTCAGCAATGACTTGACAACAATAATTGCACTAATACAGATTAAATGTAGAGCTAGGTAGCGCAGACAATCCACAACTTCCCAGCAATCTTTATAGCCTTGGTACTACTCCTATAATTTATGAAAAACTTTTTAAAGTACTGCAGGATTATCCGTTAACTGATGTCAGGGATTATATCGCAAAGGGATTTAAGGAGGGATTCTCTCTGGAGTATGTAGGTCCCTCGTAGAGCACGCGAGGCAGGTAATTTAGCTAGCACCAAAACAGGCCCCAGAAATATTTTACAGGGCAAAATCAAGAAAGAGTTGGAGGCTGGACGCATAGTAGGTCCCTTTGCGTACCCTCCTCTGCCCACCTTACAGGTATCGCCAGTAGGTCTCATTCCCAAAAAAGACGGTGACTATAGAGTTATACATCATTTGTCGTTATCCAGATCACAATTCCATAAATGATTTTATTCCACCAGAGTTTATGTAGTGTGTCTTATGCAAGCATAGATGATGCAGCTGAGATGATACACAATCTCGGCCAAGGGGCTTTATTAGCAAAGTCAGATATAAAGTCCGCCTTCCGCTTACTACCAATATCTCCTTGTGATTTTGATTCTACTGGGTATAAAGTTTGATGGGCATTACTATTTTGACAATTGTTTGCCTATGGGGGCCTCGATTAGTTTGTGCAATGTTTTGAAAAAATTTGCAACTTTTATTAAACTGGTTAGTTGTTAACAAAAACTGGTAACAAAAACATTCTGCATTATTTAGATGATTTTCTTTTTGGGGGACAGTCGGAAACAATCAGTGTCAAGCTTCTTTAGATATTTTTGAGAATATTTCACATGAAATAGGGTTACCATTATCCCAAGAAAAAACTGTAGGACCTACAACTTGTTTATGTTTTCTGGGGAGTTGAGTTTGATACAGTTGAATTAGTAATGCGATTACCTCGGGACAAGATTGTTCAGTTATGTAAAGAGCTTGGGTATTTGTTAACAGTTAACAAAGTGACCCTGTGGATAAGCTTTCAGTCAGTACTGGGTTAATGCTAAACTTTGCATGTCGAGTTGTCGCCCCTGGCCGTGCATTTTTGTCGTCGTCTTATTGATACTATTGCTGGTGTGGACAAGCACATCATAAGATTAGAGTTAGTGCATCGATGAAGGCAGGACATTAAAGTATGGTTGTCATTTTTGGAAAAATTACAATTGTATGACAGTAATTCCCAGATAGACACTGGAGCACCTCTGCTTCCATGGAATTATATACAGACAGTGCAGGGTGGTCAAGAAAAGGGCTTTGGTGTATACTTTCAGGGGTCTTGGGCTTATGGGTCCTGGCCCACAGCTTGGTCAAATAAGGGTCTCCTTAAAGACATTACATTTCTAGAGTTATTTCCAATTTATGTGTCAATATGTTTATGGGGGTAGTAAAAATGAGAAATCAGAAAGTTTTGTTCCATTGTGATAATGCAGCTGTTGTAACAATTATAAACAAAAAATCCTCTAAATCACAAAGTGTGATGACTATCATTAGGCCATTAGTTTTGTTGACATTAAATTACAATTTAAACATAAGGGCAGAACACATTCCTGGTAAATATAATGTTATAGCTGATTCCATTTCTCGTCAACAGTGGGCCAGGTTTCGCCGGTCAGCCCCAGCAGCAGAACTTTTGTCTACCCCAATACCTGCCCACCTATGGGAGATATAAAGGTTGAAGCTAATAGATTACTTCAAAAATGCAATGGCTAATAGTACATGGAAAACTTACAACTCAGCGTTACAGTGTTTCCAAACATTCAGGTCCTCTTATAATATGTCGAGCATTTGGCCTGTCCCCTCAGACCATTTAGTTACAATTTATATCTTACATGTCACTACAGGGATACTCAGCATCAACAATTTCCACTTATATGAGTGGAATATCCCATGAGCATAATCTTCGGGGTCAACAGGATTCCACACAATGTTTTATTGTTAAGAAAATTATGGAGGGGGCACAGCGTGGGTAACAAACGCGTGGATGCGCGTCTCCCTATTACTTTACCCCTACTTAGAAAACTGGTTACCTCCCTTTCATCAGTCTGTAGCTCTAAATATGAAGCAGAACTTTTTTCTGCAGCATTTACTTTAGGCATTTTTCGGATTTCTGAGGGTTGGAGAATTTTCAGCATCCAGTAGCAATGGTAATGATTACACGTCCACTGGGAATTTCAGATGTTACCATTGTAAATTCTCCTTCCAGACATTTAAAAAGTTTGTATCAGGGAATCCCAAAGACTGACCAGAGAGGTCACTCTGCATTATTAAATATCAACAGTTATCCTAACGCAGATATTTGCCCTGTCTCACTCCTGAACAAATACCTTTTGATTCGGCCAAAATACAGTTAATCAGCAGTTATTCATACATAGGAATGGTTCATTAATTACTCGCTATCAGGTAGCTGTTGTTTTAAAGAAATCATTAACTTTTTCGCGCATCCCTGTGTCTCATTACAAAACTCACTCATTTCGTATAGGGGCCGCCACAGAGGCAGCCCAACCAGGGGAATTTTCTGAACAGAAAATACAAGCATGGGGTCGATGGAAATCAAGGGTCTACTCAAAATACATAAGAATTCCAGTAGAGGACAGTTTTTAGCTATAGCATACAGCAGCTAGGAGTGAACCTGAATTTACCACATTGTGTGATTTGAACTCATTTCCCATGTATAATTCTAAGTTAATTATAATAAAGTCGGTTATGGTTTTATTACAGCGTTTTGATTTAAATTTGGATTATTAATATTATTGCAATTTCATGCTTTTCTAAAACATCATCAGATTTTCTTTCAGATTGACTTATCCCCCATAATGAGTCATAGGACTTCTATACCATTTTGGGGTATGAAGGAGGCAGCTAAGAGACCGGGTGGTATACCAAACCCTTAATCTTGACAGAAAGGGGTATGCTATTCATTGGATGACCCCGTAGAGGCATGACCTGGAGTGAATTTGACCCTCTCATTGAGAACGAATTGGGAAAATCCCCGCCTCCAAAAATGATCCTGATTCAACTTGGGTCCAATGATGTAGTCAGCATTAAAGGCAAAGAGTTGATAGAAACAATCAGGTGTTCACTTTTTAAGGTTTGCTTTGTTATCTCCCCTATACTTACTATAATTTGGTCTGAAAATACTACCAAGGGGTTATTGGCATGGGGCTTGCTCATATGCCAAAGTTGAGAGGAAGAGAAAGCGTATAAACTATGCAATTAAGAAACATTTATTTGAGTCAGGGGGTTAAGGTCCTATGCCATCCTACAATCCAATCAAACACAGTCAGCTTTATACCGCCCAGATGGCACTCTCTTTCTACCACAGGTATTGGGATTCTGCTCAACAAACTACCAGGGAGGGCCAGAATATTTTTCAGATTCCAATACTAACAACTAGTGCTACATTTCCTATCCCTAGTAATCAGGATTAGGTGAAATTTCACACTTAGGCAGGACTTTGGGGGGTGGGGGGGGGGAAAGGAAAAAAGGAGTAGGGGGGGAAGGGACCTATTTTGTTACCATAGGTTATTGGGGGGGGGATTGGGTTTTATATAGGAAAAGGTTATATTATAGTCAGGGTTATAGGTTGCTAGGTATGGATGTAGGTACGCAGTATAGGGTGTGAGGGGATTTTAAAAAAAAAAAAAAAAAAAAAAAAAAAAGTCCCTCAGGTGGCGGAGCCCAGAGGGAGAGGACAGAGAGGGACATGGGCTCATTCGGCTAAGTACTCATACCAGCTTTGCTTTACAGCAGGCTGGTGTTGTTATTAGGCATAAAGAATGGGGTTTTCTGTCGTTACCGCAGGCCCCCCTCCCTCCCTCCGTGGTACCATGGAGGGAGGTGTCCACCTTGTTATATTTGACCGAGGTGGGCTGGTGGTGATAATGGGTTTTAGTAAACGGATTGGGGGTCTCATTGTCCTGTTCGCCCTCAGAAATTTTAACCTAGGGGAACCGGTCTCCCGTGGTACCGTGGGAGACACTGGTATGCTCGGTTCTTTGGCTACCAGTTCTCCTTCTGGGCTCTTATCATACTGCGGCCATTCTTCCATAATACCTTTTGTTGTTGTAGTTGACGTAAATAAATTCAAAAATTAAACAGAATTATATTTGTTGGTGTTTTGTGTTGCATTGCAGTCTGTGTATTAATAGCGTTTATTCAAATAACAGATAAACGTGTTTAATGCCAGCGAATGCTTTATTTATAGTTTATAGGTAACAATAAGGATATGATACATGTAGGTACTAGGTATCTTTAATAGGCCGAAACACTAATCGAGTGCGCCCCACTTAGAATGATGTTGGGTATCTTTAATAGGATGAGATACCAATCGAGCGCGCCCCTTCCTTTATTTGATTATAACTTCCGGTTAGCCATTCGTCAAGGTACACAATTCATCAAACCCACCCTCCCTCCCTAATTTTGAACTTTTCATGCTGCCAGGATGTCTTGTATATTTCAGAGGGTCTTGAATGTCAGGAAGCACTGTTTGTTAAGAAAACCGGATCAAGCACAGAAGTGGGATACAGGTACATGGTCTATTTCTGCACAGTATACATTCTTACGGACTCAAAAGAATATCATTTTGCACTTGTCCATGGTGAAAATCCCAGGACTGGACGCGCGTGTGAGATATGTGAACTGTCGATACAGTCTCCTGTGTTCTTGGTTCTTTATGGAACATTTTGAGTCTTAACAGTGTTTAATGTGATTAGGATGGTCACATTCCAGGTTTGATTTAAAGCAAGTTTTATTCTTTTTCGATACTATGCTATTATATCAGAAAACAAATAATTATGTGTGATTGTCTTATTGATTGGACATTGTCCAATGTTATACCTGTTGGATTCCTTTCCACAACAAATAGCAAGCTATTAATTGGACTTGTGGAATGTTCCACTAATTTGTTTGCTTTAATTTGGGGAAATTTTATGGGAAACATTTACATGATTATTAAGCCTTTCATGGCCATTTATATATGTTATGTCGCTGTTATTAAGGGAGGGGGGCAGACCCCAGAGGGAGACAGAGAGGGACATGGGCTCATCCGGCTAAGTACTCATACCAGCTTTGCTTTACAGCAGGCTGGTGGTTATTAGGCATAAAGAATGGGGGTTTCTGTCGTTACCGCAGGGCCCCCCTCCCTCCGTGGTACCATGGAGGGAGGTGTCCACCTTGTTATATTTGACCGAGGTGGGCTGGTGGTGATAATGGGTTTTAGTAAACGGATTGGGGTCTCATTGTCCAGTTCGCCCTCAGAAATTTTAACCTAGGGGAACCGGTCTCTCGTGGTACCGTGGGAGACACTGGTATGCTCGGTTCTTTAGCTACCAGTTCTCCTTCTGGGCTCTTATCATACTGCGGCCATTCTTCCATAATACCTTTTGTTGTAGTTGACGTAAATAAATTCAAAATTAACAGAATTATATCTGTTGAGTGTTTTTGTGCATGCAGTCTGTGTATTAGAGTGCTATACTTGTTCTGAGTCTTCTTTGTAATATATGTACTTAAAAATATTATTAATTGTTGTTATTAGTAAAACAACTAGCAACAATGTACACAAAATGTACTCCAAAAATCACTGAGATTTATTCAAATAGTACTACATTATCATTCGCAATATACACTTTACTACATAACGAATCGAAGTGCTATTCAATCTGTGTTCTGTACCACACAACATTGTACTTTTACGTTTTACAAATCAACTGGATGTATATTTTCCTGACTTCACGACGAAATCGGGGATCACAAAATCCGTAAATAATTGGATTGGCCATGTTGTTTATGAAAAACGAATAAACAAATGTATGATACAATAAGGCCTCTGCAAAAGTCATATTATCTAGAAAGTTCTTATTCAGAAAGGCCGTTATTCTCAGCGCTAGATGTGGCACAAAGCTTACTAAGAAAATAACAGTTATCATAAAAAGCATCAGAGTTGTCTTTCTTGTTTTCTTTGAGCGTGTATTGTTTTTAGGGTCAACCTTATTTTGGACTTTCTTTGATGTGATTGGGTGATTAGTTGTTTCTTCATTGTTTTCTGACAATGGTTGCATCTGTATTGTATTTTTCCTTTGTCATTTCGGCACCACTTGACGCATGTTTACCCATAGTACCAGTTGACACAGTGTTAGAGTTATCTGTACCGGAACCGGAACTTGACGCCGCGCCCTGTATCGTTGGATTTAATAGTTTGGATCTCGCTTTCGCTTGTTTCCATAATCGATGTCCTATGAAGGAATATAACACAATAAGCGTCACAAATGATCCAAAAAACGACGAGTAACAGAATACCGTAGAAATATAGTCCATATCTATTTACATCATCATAGTTTTTTCGTATGCTTATCAAATACAATATAGGAGCAGGCCATGCAATCAAAACTGATATCACTATCGCAATCGAACATGCGATCTTGGCCATTCGTTCATTCATTTGCTTTCCCAAAGGATAACAGATCTTCTTGTACCTATCGACGGCTATAACGACCAATATCAATCCAGACCCACTTGAATTGAAATAAAACAAGAACTCAATCAGCGTGCAGGCGACAGCTGAGTTACAAGTAATCGTGATCGTCCCTGCAATGACGGCAGGAATACAAATAGAGCAAGCGATCATGTCGAGAACAGCCAGACACAATATGTAAATACGGTGATTCGATTTAGGAAATTTAAATGTAAATAGGTAAAGGACAAGCGTGTTTCCGATCACGCCTAGAAGCATCATTAGTGATAAAAACACTAGACGCCCGATACGCATTTGGAGGTGCAGGGCGTTACGGCCATCACGTGATGGGTTGTTTCCGGATACGTTGCTCCCACTCATCGTTTCCGTTGATATGTCTACTCCAGTCTCCATGGTTGATAACATAGTCACATCCTGAATCATCTCTATTTTCCTTCTTCAATGTTTCTGCAAAATAAGTATAAATAGGGATGATATATTTAACGTTACAAAAATAATGCTACATTGCGTAATGAATTATAAAAACGGTTATGTGTATTGGAACGATAGTACGTTGAAGGGACGAGTTAATCCCTTCCGAAGCTTGCATGCAAGCTCTACATTTAAAAGTTTTTATATATCAATTTATTTGTAATTATCGAATGAAGTTTATATTGAAACTGCCATTGTGACTTGCATGTTCTCAATTACAAAATTGCGATGTGGGTCAATCATCACTAAAGCGATAAAATTAAGGCATCAATTTACGTAGAACGAATATACGAATCCGGCCTACGATACCATTCGGCCGGATACGAAATGGTGGCCAATTGTAATAATGGAGCACTGCTTCAGAAAGTCACTCGGGCACGATTTTCTATACCATCTTGTAGGTTTAAAATTATTTTATGCGTATACATACATTTATATATTATTTTTGTCTTGTCCAAAATAAACTTAACGACCATTCATAATATAAACTGTACCGCTCACAAGAAATCAAGTTGACAATTTGTAGACTTGTTGTATAATTTTTCTTCGGAAGAACCTTCATATTTATATGTGAAAAATAATGTCTCGCTGTGAATTTTATATTTTATACGGTGCAGTTCTATTGCCTTGTAGGTAAACGATATAAAATAGGTAATATAAAAATGCATACAAACGTTTTGATAATGGTTTGCATAATCATTTTCTTTCTCCATTTGCAGCAATAGACACCAATTGTAGCTCTAAAGAGGACATCATTATCTTCTTAATTAAATAATTCGTTTGAGCTATTGCAGCTACAATTTACGATAGTTGAACAAAATGACCACTTCTGTCTGATGCAGCATTATTAGTTTAGATTTTGATTGATTGACTTATATCTGATTTGTTTGACATTTCTATTAAATACCCTTCCTTAACATTATATATATTATATATAAGCATATGTACAATTGAAATCAATACTAAAACGACGGTTCTTGTATAGCGAACGTAGATAATTTCCCACACCAATATCAAAAGATTTATAGTTTTTTATTAGTTTGTATATAAAATTCGTTCTTATACGTTTATTGTTTATTTGCATATATTTTACATTCTGAGTGTTTCGTCACTATATGAATCAACCAAATGATACAAGAAACATTTGCTAATGAAAACACTATGCATACACTATGAATACAACGATTCTCGTGAATCGATCAGCTGATTTCAAACATCACGCCAGATTTTATATCAATAAAAAATAGTCCCCCACAATATTTTAATGTATAATATTTAATGTGTTGTTTCTTGATGTAGAATAAACTAAGGTTTACTTGAATAAGTCAATCAAATCTTTTTTTAACTATATTTCCAATTTATCGTTTTTCATTTGCAAAAAAAAAGTCGACCAGAAGGTGGAAGCTTGAAAACGCGACGTTGTGGGAATGACTTTGTTTTCCAGCTGTTCCATTTAATCTCGTTTCTCGTCGTTTATGGCATGTGTCATGATTTTTAAATATAATACAAAAGCCTTCTTCAATATTATTTTTATTTTCATAAATTTTCCTAATGTCAAATATATGGATTCTAATGTTCTACGGAATTTACAAACGCATATATTTGTATTTATTATGTTTTTGTTTTCAGATATATTTTGCGTTTTTAGCCAGCAAAACTACATTGCATGTTTTCTAGTTGTGTTAGACATCGATTTCGTAAATACATAATGTACTTTTATCGTGCGGTCTCCATACCATGAAGATGAGAACAAAACTAAAACCTTTGAGATATTGTCACGTATATGTATAGACAAACCCTGATCTGATGCATATGGAATTATCGTTTACACAATTAAAATCTCTCAAAAATGGCTTCATCTCCATAAAGTTAACTAAAGAAGTCACCGTGTTAATAATTTTACTCTGCTTATTCAACCGATATATTTTCTCGTAGAATCAGTAAATACGCACATGATTATTTCACATTTGGGTAATTAACACATGCATATTATTATTTTATTGTTCATTTTAATTACAATACTAGTGTACTTTTATCGTAAACTCATTTTGAGTCATATTTTTACATTTCATCTTAATAGCACGAGAACATCTATAATTGAATCCTTAGATTAAATTATAAAGAGGATCCTAAATGAGATTTTATGATAACGAGTCTAAGAAACTTTATCTATTTTTTCGTGCATGACATATTTTTATATGAAACAAACATAATCATTTTATCATAAACTGCTGAGTCTAACATTTCGAAGAACTTCAATGTCCACAATCATCTGCACAAATCGGCCGGACACCGGAGGCGACAATTATATCACGCGCGTTCCAGAAAGCATGGCCGTACGCTCCTATTGCTGCATGACTGTCACAGTTGAGATTGACCAGCACAAGAAAATAACTCTAATGACTGTATTCATATAGATCCACATAACTGAAAATATTTGAACTAACCAGACTACCGACTAATTGATATATGTCTGTGGGTTGGTTTTTGTGTTATTTTGCGTTTTGGTTTATGAAACACATCCATACGTTTTTGGAAATCTACGCTATCGCTACAAGGTTTGTGTCATAAAATGACATATTTATAGTTATGTTGATCGCTGTGCAATATATGATTGTGGAAGGATTATGATAAAAAATAACAGCAGGGGTATAGATTAAGCATTACACTCGCACAAAACTATAGATGTAACTGATATAGGTTACATCACTACCAAAGGTCATGATCTCGAGAACAACCCCTCTGACATCAATTTTATAGATGTACCACGTATGAGTCATCCGTTGTGTCTTCTTACGGTGTGGTGAGTGCAATATGTTTCAATAGGATTGGGGAACGTATTATCCAAATTACTGCTTAATGTCTATTGTAATAAAAACTAAGGATTTTTAATGTTCATTAAGAGATTGCACGCTGTGAATGCTGCATTCAACCATGGAGGCAATTCAGTAAGGAGTGAAGACATCAATGCAAATTCGATCGCAATCCGTCCAATCTGTGGACGTACTCATGGTACTATCATATTTATAGAAAGTTTCACCTTACAATTTTTACGTACTTACATGTATCATTGTACGCCGTGTCTAAAGGGTCACGAAGTGCGAAATAATCGTAACGGAGCAGGTGTGGGACTAGTGGTGTGTGATGTATTTCTTGTTTTCCGTGACTATAATTTGTATGACAGATTCTCATGGTATCATTTTAAGTAATAGTGTTTGCTAAATTCGTCAGCGTTATGAACAAAATAATATGAGTCAGAAATTCAATGTCTTTTTTTAAATATTTCAGCATACGCTTTTCTCTTTCCCGTTAAAACAAATATAATTGGAGATCAGTTTGAAAATCTAGCAACTTCCAGTTACAATGTACGTCTTCTTATCATTTCATAATAAACATTAGCATGTCAATTGCTGTCCTGGTTTAGTTTTTGTTCGAGAAAGAATTATCAGGAAACGGCCTACATCGTGGAACATAAATTCGCCTTGTTAGTCTTAAACATTGCCAAAATTTACGTAATTAGGTTTCGAATTAATAAAAGTACATTGCAAATATTAGTAAAAGAAAGCAAAAGAAAAGCTCCACAAAAATATATTAAATGTCGTTTAGAACCATGCATATGGTTAGAAATAAGACCTGCCAAATATGTGAGAACATAGTGAATGCAATCAGTTAAATGTTATTAAAAAAAATCTTTTGACAATAACAAACAAAAACATTTACATTTATATGCATTTATACCGGTAATAAGCCTGTTCTTATTAAAGCTGGAGATGTTGTTATTACTATATGTCTATCCCCAACTGTCGAATGGCTCGCTCTAATTTATATCACAGAGCTGGTTCGTCCAACCATGTCATAAGACCATGTCATAAATATCGTAAGCCACACGTGTTATAACACTTTTGTTACGTCACAAGTCGTGATCAAAATATGATGTTGCACGAATTTCTCTGTAGACGGAAACGTCACACCCGAGCCAGATTTCGCCACTCTTGTATAAACAAAATAAAATCAGTTTTAGTCTATATTTTCATCATATTAGTTATGTGACACTCGTAGCAACGCAATATGAAATTAATTAAACTCGTTAAAAAATGATATGCCACTCTCCTTAAGGCACATTCAAATCATTTTACTCGTTTAATTAATTTCAAATTACACAGCCACTCATGTAAGATCCTCTGTTTTAAAATATAAGCTGGCAAAAGCCAAAAGCTTAATAATAATTCATAATTTTAGCTACATAACAAACTCCTTTGTGTTAAATCCTTCCCTCATGCCTTATTTACTTACCCAATAAATAGCAACAAAAACAGATATTTTCAAATGTTAGTTTTAGGGGTAAGCTATGTTAAATTGTTACGATGAAAATGAACAAAATAGAAAAGGAAGTGCATATTCCTTTATTCTTATGATAATGATAAATATGCATGTACAATATTTGTCAATTACAAGAATCGCTTTCTATCTTAATAGGGGATGTAATTCAACACTTATGGTATAAAACAAGAGCCATTACTATCGAATAGCATCCAGTTCATATCAAAAGCGCAGTGTAAATTCCAAACGCGTTTTGATAGTCTCATCGGGGATCTTTTACAGGTGCTTTATTGAATCTGGTAGTTTTTATTTTTTAATATTTTTTCGTATATCAATTGGAACATATAATTTTATGGCTTTGAAATTATCTAAAACAATATTCTTTCTTACGGCAATAAGTTTCAAAATTTTCTGTCCTAAAAATGTAGCCAAATTGTATTTGTTACATCATAGGTATTTAGCACGCTGATAAGTCAAAGACCCACTATAGACTAATAAATAGAGAAAGGTAAGGAACTCCTCCGTGCGCAAAATTGGGTAATTTAGTTCAAAGTATTGTAAAACTTTCTTGAAAGTTATGTATAGCCTAATCTCATTGGTAGGTTGGTTTTATCTCAGCCAATGAGATTAGGCTATACATAACTTTCAAGATAGTGGCAAAATGGCAGTCAACCTGACCCGGATAACTATTAACGCTGAAAAACGACATAAGGACCACGAGAGGGGGATTTGAACGAACCGTCAAACAAGTAAATACATTTGTTTTCACCTGTTGTTTGTTTATGTCAAAGCCTGTTATTGTAGGCTGCCGTGTTTTCAGTGTAGCGAATAGACATTTTCGTTTGCAAAAAATGTTCTCGATCGTGTCCGACTAACGGAAATTCGTCAATTTTTCAAGTTTCGAGACTGTTTATGAAAAAAAGTAGACAAGTTCAGTAGGATTTCTTGTTATCATCGTGAAGTGTAACATCTTAATTTTCAATTAAGACCAAAGCCGTTGAAATATCTTGTCTGGATATTTTTTTTACAACACTTTGAACTAAATTACCCAATTTTGCGTCACGGAGGAGTTCCTTACCTTTCTCTATATATTAGTCTTTAGTGGGTCTTTGACTTATCAGCGTGCTAAATACCTATGGTTACATTTTGGCTACATCCTTGTGTTCATAATATGTAATTATTTATACTCTTTAGAAAATAATGCAATTTGATGACATAAACATTATTTTGATACCTTTACAGTATAAGGCTTAGTATCTCGAAATAACGACTTAGCTATTAGTATCTCGTAATAACGACTTAGTACATTTGTATGCTGTAATGACGACTTAGCTATATCGTTATAACGACATACTTAAGGCGTTATTTACGAGATACTGTGACATAACTAAGTCGTTATTGCGAATTACTAAGTCGTTATAAAGATATTGCTAAGTCGTTATTACGACATACTAAGTCGTTGTAACGACATACTATTTTTAATGTGACCCTAAGAGGCTTCCGTAGACTATATATAAACTGTACATATAATCTCATATCCTTGTTTGAACTCGGACAAAGTAATTTCAGCCGTATGCATCTTTTATGTGCAGTAACACTATCTTGTATTTGCCCAATGTCACTATAACTATCTAATACTCGTCAGGTTAAGTGCCAATGATGACTCATCTCATTTTATGTTTGAAAGAATTCATACATAAAGAAGTTACATAGATAGCGTGATAATGCGTTTGTTTAAAATGTTCATATAACTAAACAGTGATCAAATATCAAGACTGGTATGTTCAAATGTCATTTCAAATTGTATTCTCACAACTATGCATAAATAACAGCATTGCAATATTTTAAATCGTGTACAGGTAATTCACATACATGTATAGAAGATGGCCCTTTGAGTCGTCAAATTACTAATTGTATGGTTAGAGATATGCCAATGAATGTATCAACATGGAGGTGTTAATATCAATGACCTTGCTTTTATACTCCAGATCATTGATAATTGATTTGGAAAAAGACACCCAACCTGTTAAGTGTTTTGTGATATGTCTAAGGTGTTCGACTGAGTGTGGCACAGGGGGTTGGAAACGAAATTAACTAGTTATGGTATATCAGAGAAATTACTGATATGGTTAACTGATTATGTTAAGAATAGGTCACAACAGGTATGTCTGGGGAATGCTAAATCTGTCCTAACCCCCCCCCCCCCCACCCCCCCACCCCTTCTATTTGCCTTAGACTGAGATACCCGATCTCGATCCCTAACAGGCAATACATTTTTTCTCGCGTCTCTAGCATATACCAAAACACATCTATACGCGTTCAGAGCGTACATGTATCTCATCTTGATCCTCCTGGTTCAAAGCCGATTAACTATTTCATCTGCGCTTCGAAATCAGTCGTTTCACGTGAAGTATAGTTCGGTTATATCAGAGAAAAACGATGATCAATCGGTACATACTGTTTTTAGAATTAAAAACAACAACGGAACAACCAAACATTGCACGGTAATGACTGATTGCACATATTTCTAATAATACTGGTTATCTGAAGCGTATGATGTCACCGATTTGGGAGTAGACGCCACATGCGTGGACTATTACATGAACCGGGTAACATTCCGCCAAAGATCACGTAGAGGTACTAGACAGATCGGTGAGATAACAAATTTAGCACAGGGTATCATGTGAGATTTTCCTTGTCCGAAGAACGAGAATATTAATCTACAGTAGCTGTGCCATGCATCTAGTGTAACTGGATTACCTAGTCGTACAATGTGATCAAACTAATAGAAGATACAAATACAAAAAATGCTGTTACAGAAACCCACAGGCCTTTGTCTGTTATATTTAGATACCCAACCACAACAGTAATAAGAATTAAAAATAACTATAGAAATACAGAATCCCAATATCAGACGATCAAATCCATACAGCGATCCATCCTACCCATGACATCACTAGCCAAACAGTTCCTGCAATCAGACCCTGGTTTATGTAAATCTGTAATAAAAAAGGCGAAAGAAGAAACGTTATAGCAAGGAAATAGATCTAAAAACAGTGCTTCGCATGAAGCAATATCACTTTATGTCTACACTCAAACTACATTTTACGCCAAATACAACTCGTTAAATACGGAACAGGAAAATATACGTACCTTGATGGTCGGAACGAACTCGCCAATCCATATGGTCAATGGTGATAGTACCAGTAGGGGATGTCGGTACTTCACATGTCTGTTTTTCAAAATGGTAATTTTTCAACAATTCAATTAAATCTCTCGACCACATCGTCGCTGACTTTGCATATGGAATAGATTTTTTTGCAAGTACATATGAGTTCGAATGTCACTGATCGCTTTTTCGATTTTCCGTATGCTATGCCAATTCAGGCGAGTCTTTACTTGATGGGTACGTGTAAGTGTTATTGGTGTTGTATAAATAGTATCAAAAGTCCCCAAACAGAAGATAACCAATATCAGTAGAGATACTAATATTGCACGATCAGCGGTATTTTAATTTGACTGGCATATTTTCCACTGCCACTTGGCCATAAGTATAACCTACAAGGGAAAATACGAGAAAGATGAACTTTTGATTTTTTTTACACTCAATTAAATGGGTTAATATGATATTGCATTGTTTATGTATTAAAAAATGAAAAGGAGGTAAGTTTAGAAAGATAGATAAATATGCGAAAAATATGTGTGTTGAAGTAACATGTTTTTCGGTTCTTCGAAATCAACCAGTTTGTCAATTTGGGCATCAGTTCTCGTTTTTTAGTTTTTCTGTCAGTGAAGTAGACTTAGTCCGTTAAGTCTGGCCTATATATTATTTTCTTTTTATTAATTTTGCTTTTTATATAGTCAAGTTACATATTTAAAGAATAAAGAATATATAGACATAACATAGGCATGTTTAGCGTGACAACGGGAAACTACGGTGTTTAGTCTGTGCCTTTTCGTCTGTCTGCCCGGAATTGCTATGGGAAAGGACGATGGGAACTTCTAGAGTTCATGAAATTCAGATGCCGCTGATTCCAACTTACATTCAATAAAACTTCATGAACACGACTTAAGTTCATGAATATTCATGAATTGTTCCATTTCATTAGTTTCATGCATATTCATGAATTGTTTGTGTATACTGCTGCGATTTGTAGTTCATAAATAATTCCTGGATTATCACGAATAAACCTTTCATGACCATTCATTAATGGTTTTAAGTTCATGAATATTCTTGAAATATTCATGAACTTTTTTTATGAATTATCCTGAATGGTTGTTTATGAATGTTCATGATTTCATGAATTAAAAGAAATTTACGAACGTGCATGAATCCATGAATGAAAGGATTTATGATTGTTCATGAAATTAATTTTTTTCTAAATTATTCATGAAGTTTGAAGTTCATGTATTGCTTGAAAATATTTATGAATAATTGAAGAATATTCATGAATTTTATTCATGGATAATTGATGATTATTCATGAATATTCATGAATTACTTCATCATACGTCTTGCAGGGGTATTATGTATGTTTTAAAAAGGACATTAAAGGGCATAAAATGAAACTGATGTTTTCTAAAAAAACACTTTGGTTATGTGGCAAGGGGACCCCTAGTGTCCATGTTTTGAACATTATTTTTTTATTTTTTTAGTTTTATTTTTTGTTATTAAAAGATACCAATCTTTATTTTACATCCACTTATAATTATTATTTACCGATTATTTTACTACAAATTAGTTTTTCAAGGGAAAAATCAATTTTTGTCAGGATAAAAGTTGAGGATATTGGGTTTGCTCGAAATAATCTACACAACTGATTTATGATAAAAGATGTATAATATTTAACAAAGACTATCCTTTTTTAATTATATGTGCAGGGGGTAGCTTTTATGAAAATGACCACGAAGAATTCAGGCCCTGATCATGGGTCCCTGAAACTATCACAAAATTTAAAAAAATATAGCATCTAGGGAGCAAATATTATTTTACTATCAATTGCAATCACAGCATAACACAGTGGTATGGAAAATATAGCTTTCTTATTACATTAACTTACACATTTACCACATTAATGGATTAGCCAACTATCATACCAATACTATCACAAGTAGTCAACTTAAAATAAAATAAGGTAAACTCCAACGTATGAATCTGTATTTTTTCGACTTGGGTGTTGAGAAAGAATGCCGATTGTAGCTTACAAAATGAAACTGGGCTATGATTGAGATTTCATTATAGTCTTGGTTTCGGGGCAGGGGTCCGGGCACCATTAATCTTTTTTCAGTACATCTTTTGTACTAAAGCATTTTAGATTTCTAATGTTTTGGCTTATTAGTACTCAAAACACGCTTACTTACTTGGTGAGTCCGTTAATCCAACTTCATTAGTTAAAGAAAGTATTTTATATGTTATCTGAAAACTCTATTTTCATTTTCTTTTAGTATTTGGTGTTATGATTTTATATGCATGTTGCAGAATGTACTTCGTCCTGAAGCACTAATTTGATTCGGCAATTGTGACACATAGAAGGCAATTTCACTAAAAACATTAAAAATTAAGCCTGAATTATATACTTTTTCGGTACACTAAACATAAAACGAAAAACTTAATTTGAAAAAAAAAAAATAATTCTGGAATGCTGTGTCTGGGGCAAAACAGCCGATTTGTTGAAATCGTTCTTATAACTTCCTTCATTTTTGATAGTTTGGTTTTATAGCGAACATTCTTCCCTCTTTTAGTTCATAATCGCCATTCATATCATTAATTATGTTACAATGGTATCTATTGAAACACATCAATGTTTTTGAATGTTTTTTTCTTCACCCACCATTATCATATAACAATGATCATAAACATGGACTGAGTATCTGCGCTTTAGCTCTGTTTTTGTTCTATCCAACGCTGCTTGCCCATGCTTTATTATACCAGTAAACATATTGGAATACAAAACAAAATATGCTGATATATATAGTTACCAATTGACATATATCTTTCTTCACGCAGGGGAGGAACCTCTCCCTATCTTCTATAAACCCGTACCATGCTGTATATGTTTCAAATGTTTGGTTTGTCTTGTTTGTATGCACCAATATGCAGGTGAAGGAAGACTAAAATTACTCTATGGCACTGATATTTAATTATATTTTAATAACATTTAAATTAAAATATTAAATAGTAAATAAGAAAAAGTAAAAAAAAATGGGCATGATTATTTTTTAATCAGACAAATTTATACAAAGTTAACTGTAATATCTAATGTTTGGCAATTATTGCATACACCATAATATACTAATCAACAAATCTTGTCTGAAGTTCACTTTTTATGTTGTCAGTGACAATACCACCACTATTCCTAATCAAAAATTGGCTGAAAGAATCTACTTTTATGTTGTAGATATATCAAAAACCTTTTATTGTACCATATTCATTAAAAAACACTTTACATGATATCTCTAAGTTGTCTTATATCGCAAGGTTTCCAACAGAATAAACTATGAAAAATTTTCACGTATGTTCGATACAATTACTTGCGAAACAACGTAACCCCAACTAATGACAAAAACAACAACAATGGGGGCTGTTAAAAACTAAATTGGCATTAAAGCACTGTTTCCTAGGGTAATTTTCTCATATCCGCATCTTGTGTGGCAGTACCTATGCTTTATTAACCATTGGAACATCGCCGACGGAATGCTCGCAATTAAGTCCAGTGTACGGTTTTGGCTGGCATGGATGCCCCATTCCTCTCGCTCAGAGGCCGTCCAAGTTCTTGCTATGACTTTGAGCATGGTTAACCGCGGGACGAAATGAATTCCTGTTGGTTATTTATACACGTGCTCTACCGGATTTAAGATCCGGGACAACGAGATAGCAAGTCATTTGCAGTTCGTTGAGTGTTCAATCTGATGACTAGATCATTTGAGACACCCGAGTTCTACGAGCCGTTATCATCCATCTCAGAATTGAATCTCAGGACCAATGTGCAATCTGATTTGGTAATCAAGGTAGTCTAGCGAGGACTTCATAGCTGTACCTCTAGATACTAGACCGTCAAATTCCCGGTTCGGGAATAAGACAATTGAGATTCTGTTTTACTTTGGGGATCTCGTATATCCTCCCAAGACCATCACAGGACCCGCCGACCATGTCGGGTGTGCCTCGGGGGATGTTGGCTGTGTAAATGTGCTCATTACGTAGTTCTACCACGCCTTAGCTACTGCTTGTCTGTGACGAGTTTAGGTCTATGAAAACAGAAAAGTAAGTTTCAGGCTTCTCGATTTGTCCATCTTGCATGATCGCGGGCTCAGTTTCGTGACGTTCTAGCCTGAATTCGTGCCCTTTCCCCATCGTCACTCTAGGTCTACGGGCCCTCAGACCAGCCAGATTGATAGAGTCTAATCTGCTACAGGCTGAGTGGAATTTCGAGTTCCAGTAGCTCTTTTATAAAGTCATTTCGTTAAATGTAGGTAGCCCTTGATTAAACCTCTGTACGATGAGCTTCAAATATAGAATATTGATCGAAAGTATGGAATGGCCTGCTCGTCTCCTCGACCTAGATCCGATAGAGGCACGTGTCGGTACATGCTTACAGGAATCCATTTTCCCGCGCATTACCAGGGGGGTGCCAACTTAACGGTCATTGCAAAAATTACATGGAACGGTCCTGCGAGTGAGGGAATGGGTCTATCCATCCAGCAAAAACCGGATACGCGGACTTATATTTAGAGCATGCCATCGGCGAATGTCGCCTGATGCTATCGAAGCTAAGGGAACGTCACACAAAGGATACTGAAATTGAAGTAATACAACAGAGGAATACTAGTTCGTTTTCGGCTCCCATCGTGTTTTTGTCTTTTGGGACTGGGTAGGCTCTGGTTTCGCAAGTATTGTATCGAAAACTTCCGTGAAAATTTTATAGTTTTTCTGTGGATAGCATTGTGTTGAGACATCTTAATTAAGATTTAATTTAAGTTGGTTTTGTTAGTGAATTATTGGTACAATAAATGGAATTTGATATAGTATCAAGGTAAATGTGATGACTAGCAAATTTTGATTCGTAATTTGTTTCAAGTACACTCTTCTCAAGGTTTTTAATTTTTAGAAAAAGCCCATACACCATATTACTACATGTATTTTCCCTACTTTGCGTCATTACTCATTTGGTTGATTCGTCGTAGAGCTAAAACTCAATGAGGGAAGTTATTTCTTTTTGTTCTATGGATTAGTCCGATAGCTATCAGTTAATCTCGAAATAGTTTTTAAACGGTTATACTTTATGTTAATAAAGGTCTCGATTTATTGGATTTCATAATTGAAATTATCACGTTAAAAATTATCTATGTGTTCCACAAAATTGATACTAAATTGATATGAGTCGGCATTATAAGACTCAGTTCAAATACGTCTACGGTCGATTTCTTGTAGTATTAAGTACATTGTAGCGTTTATACCTAATATTTTATGAAACTATATGTTGATATAAACTGTAGTCAATAAAAATATTTGCGTACAATATGTACAACCATCGGCGTTCTACCTACGTGGTCTGATTGATCCCCACCCCCCCACAGGCGCATTCTTGTTATCAAACTTCGTTAACCTTGGGATCGTGATAAGTTGAACGGCAGAGTAGTTCGGGGTTGTGTTGCTCTGCAAACTGTCGTTGAGTTGAAGCGTTTTGGATGAGTTATGTTAAACTCACAATTCTGATCTGTTCCCTTGACCAACGAATCTCTAGTTATTACTATGTGGATGAATTTTTATCTTTATAAATACGTACTGATTGACGTCGATAATACAGAAAAGGTAACTCTTCCAGCAGTATACAAAAAAACCAATCAACTCTATGTACAGCATCGACAGGTCACGTTAGCTAAATCTCAAATGGTCATGGTTAACAAACAATAGCCTGGCGACACCGTGTCGAATTGTGTGTTCGGTAGCCCAACAGGTTATGAGTTTGTCAAATGTAAAACGCCAATGTTCGTGATAGATTTTTTCCTACTGTACCAATATACTATTGACATCCGCAGCCCTCGCACACACATAGCCCCTCTCTCTCATTGTTCCCAATAGCCTAGCACAATAACCAATGCCTGGGACCCTCCTCTTAGAATCTGTCATCAATAGTATTTAACAAAAAACTAACAAACTGGAAACCTAATTCGTTACCGGTCTCCATTGTTCACCTGGTGAGCACGGACGTGTTCCACTGCTCTCCGACTTGTCATCGTGATTGCATGAAGACTATTTATAACATAATATGAAACTTACTGAGGAAAAAAACTATCGATATTAATGTGGTTTGGGAAAGCTCTTATATGTAGTGTTTAGCAAACTGCAGTGTGATTTTTTGATGCAAATCATGCGTATCGTATAATTAGTGCTCACCTTTATGGATAATATGGCGAGACGACAAAAATATACTGAACTCAAGTCCCAAGTGGGGTAGACAGTAACATACTGGACTAAATAAGGGACCAGTTTGGTGGTTACGACAAATCAACATTCGAAATACAAAATTGTATCGCATTTTCAAAATGATGACTTGCGGAAGTTTCGATATTTTTGTATGTTGACTATGGCCATGGTTAAGTGTAACGACTTGTTTCGCTACGACCGCAGTCATTAGCGTAGAGTAAGAATGATACAATTAATTTGTTTTGCTCTGGGTTCGACTGCCGCGTTAGCTTGCAGATTCCTATGTCTCGCTACAATATTCAAAGGTACTAGTGAATATGGACAATGGACGACATCAAATTCATTTAACAGTTTATTAATATTTAACATGTGTAAAGGTGACAACAAGAAAATACCCGCGTGGCTCAGTGGGAAGTACTGTGAAATGGACAATTTTGCTGCTAATATTCTCACGTTTTCGCTACCAGAATTAACTCCTACCCATCAATGAAAGACCGAGCACGTGGCGCTACACACCGGGCCGATTATCGATAGTTTAACCTCCAATTTCACAAACACCGTTCCCTAGCGAAGATTCTCAAAATATCTCCTTAACGGTTAACCCCGAAATTCAACACAGGAGGCTCCCACTCTTTTCCAGCCTACCAACGGCTCTCAACACAAGAGTGAAGACTTTTACTTACTATCGAAACCCGTCTAAAAAGCGAGACATGCCAAGTCCGACATTGCACAATTTCACAAGTATTTCAAACTCAAAAATATAGCAAAAAATATCGACTGACAGCGAAAAATACACACACAGTAATGTTAATGCATTTCCATACTATACGATAACAGCAAATTAGGGAAAGGATGGGCGACAAATATATAAAAATTACATAGGATTCAAAAACACAACCCTCACCTCTCAAGGCCTGGTAGAAAAACTGAAAGCCTCGGCGCAGTCCCGAGATCTCGTGCCCAGCAAATTCCCGCCAAAGTCTCGGTTAATATAATTTCCGGAATATATATAGCAACGAAGCGCACCGCAGCTTCGTTACATACCCCCCAACCACCTAGACAGGCTGCGACCCGTAGCCGTAAAAACTGATCCAAGGGAGACAATTTGGGAAAAAAAAATAAACCAAAAAGTTCCTAACAAAAGTTGAAACATTTAAAGCCAAAAGCAAGATGCACAAATTTCGAATTTGGAAGTTTCCAGTTCACGAACTCGAACTAGAATAAAAAAATAGAATGGAAAAAACCAAACTAAATTTTAAAGAACCTATCTATCCTGTTCACGAACTCGAACAGAATAGAATAAAAATAGAATGGAAAAGCCAAACCAAATTTTAAAGAACCTATTCAAGGGGAGGTAATTTAAGGAAAGAAAAACCTTAAGTTCACAAAATCAAACATCTCTTAATAAAGGGAGGTAATCCAAGGAAAAAAAATAAAAATTCCAAAATTTTGCACAAAGGACAAACATGCCTTAATAAGGAAACGTCAACTAAGGAAAAAGAAAAAGAAAAAAAGAAAAAAACTACCTATATTGTCCCCCCAACCACCTAGACAGGATGCGACCCGCAGCCACTAACAACTTACTGCACAAAAAATAATAATGCGAGAACTGCATCAACATACCGCGGCCATTCTAAACAGGAGCTAGAACATGTCATTATCCTTCAATTGTTCCTCACTGGCCAAAATCTCCATCATAACATGTACAACAACAAAAACAAAAACAATTGTACAACAAGGTACCAAAAAAAAATCAAAGGAGGTGGACTCTCTATATAACAATTATCCTGAAGTGGAATTGGGATTTAAAAAGATAACAATCATCCCAATGCCAGCACACAATATTAATTATATCACATCACAAGTATAGAACATGTACAAGTATCACCGATTAATTATCCCTAAGATGTTCAACATTGATATTCTTGCTAAATAACCACAATGCTAGTGCATCAAAGGTTAAAACAATGAAAGTGTTATATTTCATCAAGGAATCCTGTACAAATCTACGAATTTTCATTTTCAACCAATTACACAAGTATTTCCTTATCTTTTATTTATCTTTATGGTTTTTTTTCCCAGAAATTTAATTATTACATCTTTATTTCGTAACACACACTGGTACGTACCCGAAAACCTCCTCTTTAAACAACCCTGTTGTATTAAATGTAGTATTGTCAGAGACAAGCTATGAAACCCCCAGACAGCTCAGCTGAGTCACATGAGTTACGTGCCCTTGGTAGTAGGTCAGTAGCTGGTGGCTAGCAAAATTCAATACTCAGCTCACCTGTACTATCACTTAGTTTCTCTACGAGTACATCAATCACTTCTGTTTAGTAGTGATTATATATATATATATATATAGCTTAGGGCATGTTGTTTTTCATTCCTTTTCTTCTGTATTTCTTTCTCTTTGTATACTTGTTTTACAGCCCTAGCAATCAACTGCAGATGCCTCGTATATATATTGTACTACCACCTGACGTATGTACAATGCCAAGTGACCTCGGAGCAGACTGGAGAATTTCAGCGCAGAAATGGGTGCTAAAAGAATTGTAACAGGCACCCTTGCTTACTTTTGCAATAAATGTATATTAGAAGATGTTGTCGAGTTTTACAATGGTGAGACCATAATAATTGTTATTATGAAATGGACATCAATCAGCAATTGATTTTACCCCTAACATATATATTTGCACGCGTTACACCTTCCACTGTGCAAAGTTAGACACCACCAAACATAACTTCGAGAGTTGAATATTTTCCAACGCAGAAAAAGCTTAAGCTCCATGTCCCGGAACTCCGTACACGAAAACTTTAAGATTATAGATAAACGTAATAATCCCTTGCTGTCATTAACCTTGTGGGTTTCACAAGATTCCAGCATTTATATAAAAAAAAACCAGAACAATGTCCCAAGAGTCTTTTAACCAAGTTAAATTTCCTTAATACTTAAGACTATTCCAAAATCAGAAAAGTACCCTTAGATAATTCTTCTTTCTGCCTTGGACACCACCTCCTTTTTACACGACTTTAGAACAAAAGGACAAAATATATGACATTACGGGAAAAAAATACACAAATACAAAAAACATACAATTAACACAAAACAAAGTTTTCCACCGGGCCCTAAACGATCCTACAAGACTGGGGAAGCCACTCTTATGATTTTACTTAACCCAACTCGAATGAAAATTTTGGGTCGACCAGAGACTTTTCCCGTTACTTATATAGCTCCCTCCCAAACTAATTAAGTCTGACCACGTGAGTACAAGACCCAAGTGTTGGTCGTATCAACTCTAACCACCAGAACCATAGTCCCCACAGTGGCCAGAATACCTAACAGCCAAAAATACCCACCCCAACAATTTTGAATAGGAGAAGTTCTTGTTAGGGTTACCTCGAGGTGTTGGTCATGTTAACTCTTACCCCCCCCCCCCACCCCCCAACCACCTGGACCTTCTCCCTAACTAACTACAATTATACCTACAGTCTTATCTACATGCCCCTGGTCGCCCCCACCAATTACACCTAACATTATATACCCCCCCTTCACCTACATTACAATCCCCATTATATAGACAATATTACAAACAGCCCCCCCCCCCAAATTATACCTAACACTACATGACTATAGCCATATTTAGCCTACCAATAACAAAACATAAAACAGATATGAACATTTCAGTAATACTTATCAATACATTGAAATTTGAATGTTCACTAATGCACATTATCCAATAGTTCTGATGCCCCCTGGGGGGAAGGGATATTCAGGGGTCGACACAGTGTCCTCCAGACCCCTGTGCTGCGCGGTTCGGGGTTAATTACCCTGCCCGATCGGGCCCAAACTATAATGTTCTCCTTGTGTACCACTGAAATTCCCTGGAATCAAGTACTGGGGTTTTTTGTTACCATGGCCAAAAGCAACACCCCAATGTCCCGACACTTATCACATCAAAGTTCCTCCGGGCACTTTATATCACACTTTGTACTTCCAGAATAACAATAAGGACGTCTGGGTCCAGGCAGGGCCGTACGCATTTCCCCAAACCGCTTTTACGTTGTGGGCACCAGCAATGACACAGGGGCCTGGGTCCTCTTCCTTAGTTCCTCCCCCCAGGTCAGGGGCACCAGTATACAGTAGACATGAAACAAATAATAATTGAACAACAAATGTTAGTCCTATCATATTGTAATGTCAATGCTATTAAATAACAACAACCCCTCAAACATCCAAATTACAAGTTTGTATTTTCAGTACTGGCCTTATCAGTTTCGGAATTTAACTCACTCTAACCCCATATCAGTTACTATAATAAATCCTACTTAGTCCCTTTTACCTATGAGCGGCCTCCCCAGTAATAATGTCGCCCATCCTTCCCCCCGTACCCTGTTACAAGACACCTCCCATGAGCATTCGCAATGAAAGTTTTACACAGGATTGTAAAGCCTATATTTCATTTCCAAAATCCGCACTGTCCACATTCCCACCAGTACTAATGTGAAACGCCTACACAAGTTCCGTTAATCAAGCTAACCAGACTAGGTCCAGAATATAAAAGAGAAACACAATGCAAGCTATAAATAGCTCACACCTGAGAAATTATACACCCAAGCGTAACCACTCAACCGGAACGTAAACAGTTCATCTGTATAAAATTTCACAACACAGGGGACTCGTCACAACCCGCGTAGTAAATAAACGAGTAAGTAAGTCAACATTCAAAAATTCTAATTAATTAATTAGTTAATTAGGGCCCCACGTTGGGCGCCAAATTGTAACGACTTGTTTCGCTACGACCGCAGTCATTAGCGTAGAGTAAGAATGATACAATTAATTTGTTTTGCTCTGGGTTCGACTGCCGCGTTAGCTTGCAGATTCCTATGTCTCGCTACAATATTCAAAGGTACTAGTGAGTATGGACAATGGACGACATCAAATTCATTTAACAGTTTATTAATATTTAACATGTGTAAAGGTGACAACAAGAAAATACCCGCGTGGCTCAGTGGGAAGTACTGTGAAATGGACAGTTTTGCTGCTAATATTCTCATGTTTTCGCTATCAGAATTAACTCCTACCCATCAATGAAAGACCCGAGCACGTGGCGCTACACACCGGGCCGATTATCGATAGTTTAACCTCCAATTTCACAAACACCGTTCTCTAGCGAAGATTCTCAAAATATCTCCTTAACGGTTAACCCCGAAATTCAACACAGGAGGCTCCCACTCTTTTCCAGCCTACCAACGGCTCTCAACACAAGAGTGAAGACTTTTAAATACTATCGAAACCCGTCTAAAAGCGAGACATGCCAAGTCCGACATTGCACAATTTCACAAGTATTTCAACTCAAAAATATAGCAAAAATATCGACTGACAGCGAAAAAATACACACACAGTAATGTTAATGCATTTCCATACTATACGATAACAGCAAATTAGGGAAAGGATGGGCGACAAATATATAAAAAATTACATAGGATTCAAAAAACACAACCCTCACCTCTCAAGGCCCGGTAGAAAAACTGAAAGCCTCGGCGCAGTCCCCGAGATCTCGTACCCAGCAAATTCCCGCCAAAGTCTCGGTTAATATAATTTCCGGAATATATATAGCAACGAAGCGCACCGCAGCTTCACGTCTAATCTTACATTACATTATACCCCCCCCTCCCCACCCCCCCCTCCCCCCCCCATCCCCCCACCCCCCCCCCCCCCCACCCCCCCCCCCCCCCCCACCACACCCCCCCCATATCCACCCCCGCCCCCCCCCCCACAACCCCCCCTTCCACTACAATTACCACCATAGCCCAGCAACTTCACCCCACCCATTACCTTTAACTAACCACCCTCCACACCTTCACACCTACACCTTATACAACCATACACCACCCACAAGCTACATTCTTTACATACCAAAATACCAAATAATTACACCTTACATTCCTCTACCATTACATCCGCTACACTTACCTCACTTCAATTTACTTCACTACTTTACAACTCTATACATCTACTTCTCAACACTCCACTAGCCCTAACGCCCTAACCGACCTATTATTATACCAACAACACCTTACGTCCAATACCCTTAACTACACTAACCATACATAAGTATGAGTGTATAACACACTGTATATGAGCGAGTGATTATTATAGAATGTTAATAGTTTAATTACCTGTGAATGCTTATTGTTATGTAATGAATTGTCGTGTATGTGCACGTGGCTACCGGAAGGGCCACATACCTATATATATTCTAGTTTCACTTTCAGTTCTATCCTTTGTTTCTATTGGTTGTTTCTAAACTATCCTTTCATTGGACCGGGAAACTATAAAAGATCGTGTCTCCTTCTATTTCGTCAGTCTGTAGAAGCTTTCCTGCCTGAGCAGACTCACTCTTCTCTCTCTCTCTCTCTCCGTCGTTGTCTCTATGTGTAGAGTGTGTTTGTTGTCGGGAGTACACAGGCGATATGTCTTCAGGTAAATTCTGGTCAATTTCAGGTCAATTTCAGGTGAAATTTTTCAGGTGAAATTTACTTGAAAAGAGCAAACAGGTCATTTCAGTGTCAAAATCTTGACCTGAAATTGACCTGAAATTCATATGAAATTGACCTGAAATTGACCTGAATTTACCTGAAGACATATGACCTGAATTCACATGAAGATTTTTTCAGGTCAAATTCAGGTGAATTTCATGTGAATTTCAGGTCAAGATTTTTCAGGTCAAATTTACCTGAAGACATATTGCCTGTGTAGCTATGTATTAGCTGACGTATGATTCGTATATTGTGCAAGTGCAATGACTTAGTTTGCCATACGCGGTATGAGCAGGGCTCTGTGTCATGTACATATATTATGCGTCTTTCTACATGTTTGTATATAATAAATAACATTAGAATGTATTTCTGTTGTTCGTTGTAATTGCTTCACAGAACCCCAAATAGAACCTGGGTAGACGAGGTCACTCCTACACACTGATAAGTATCAGACAGAGTGTAAATGACTTTGCTAAGTACAACAACGACGCGTTTCCGAATGGTGTTCTCTCAAAACGGTTAAGCAGATCAGACACCCAGTCTATGTGCCAAAAATGTGCAAGTGACATATACAATTTGTATGAGTATATACAGGGAAATGTTAATGATTCGGTTCTACAGAAATGAGTAATGAGTAGACATGCCCTCCGAAGAGGTTGTTTGGATACCTCTGTCTTCAGTGTCATTAGTCCGATGCACAAAGATACACAGAATAAAGATACAGAGGATTCTGATGAAATGGACCCTAATCAGGCAGTGAATAGATTTGGTAATAGACATAAACATGGAAACAGACATAGTGTCGATGATCCTAGCAGTATACTGATGATAAATATGATGGAATTAATGCAGATTGTACAGGATAATCATAACGACATTATGAATAGACTAAGTAGACTAAGTAGTATTAAGAAAACAATAAATGCCGACCTTACATGTAAGAATATGAAAACGGAGATGGCTGCCCAATCCCTACTAAATCAAATGATTTGATAAAAAATATTTTGAAATGAAATGAATATGAAACGGATTCTTGGACAGAAATCGGTGTTCTGAAAACTAAAACAAATAAGCAAACAAAACAATAATCCCCGAAAACGTAGATGAATCTACGGCAAACGAGAACGTCTGTGTACGCGAAAATAAAACCGACTCTGACAATCCTATCACCCTCAATAAAGTGATGATTGGAAACATCCAATTGGAGACTCGTATGATGGCACTATTGGCGACAATGAGCAGGTCGGAGATCGCGTGATTCAATATCCCATAACAGTAATAGAAGGAAATCGAAACGATACAGAACAGTGTGGAGGGCACATGAAACATAACACGTGTAATAAAAAATTGGATATACAGGATTACACAGATGAGCAAAATAACTATGGCACTTCTTCTAAAGATGAATGGGCTACTGTCGTCAAACGTAAATCTAGGTGATTTGATCACGGCAATATGTTCCAATATGAAGGAAACGTGAAGCGCAATGACCAAACACAAAACTATCGTGATATAAATAGTGAACACCACCAAATTCGCTCTAAGGGCCCAAATGACAACGACTACAACAAACATACAGGGATAGTGCGCCGTCGAGTAACGCGTTTAGTGCTCGCTAATGTTACCACAGATCGTCCGTTTTAGGTAGTCGAGCAAGGAATCAGGGAACACTGTGCTGAGAACGATATCGTGGAAACAAGGAACCCGGTTCCGATCAGCGTCATTTTCAGTTAAAGTAAATATTGCTGCAAGAAATACGTGTTTGGTTTGGATTCTAAATTTTGGCCAGAAGGAGTTACTTGTCGTGAATGGAATCCCCGTGGTGTGAAAAAGTACAGAGATTACTCGTATGATTCGAACTGAAATATAGTTTTCATATTAACCTTCGTATTTGCCATTATACTACCAAATATGATTAATCTGTGTACATGGAATACAAGAGGTGTGATGTATGGGACGCCGTATCTAAAGAAATAATTGAACACCCAACCAGTGCTTTTCGTATAGTAAATACATAGTAAAGGTGATCATGTGACCACATGTCATTTACTCGATTAGACAAATTACGCAATGCATTATGGATAAGTAGAGAGTGACGTATTTTTTTTGTTTATGTCCTTACATAGTGACCTGACATGTAATTCGATGAGTCCAACGTTTATGCCACATATCGTTCAACCAAAATCCAGTTGACCCAGTATGTACGTTATGTAAACAGTTTTCAAATTTCTCAGCACTTTGTGTGGTAACGTTCAGAGCTTGACAAGAAATCAGCTTTTATTTGTATATCGACGATACCATGCAATATCGGGTCAACGTATACACCTTACAACACATCCTAGATATCACCGGGGGTGTTTTAGGCACATTTTCATCTAATCTTTATTAGAAGGTCTCTCACCGATTTTGCAAGCTGTCTGGTTCTGTAAAGGTATGATTAAATAATTACAAATTTTGTATATGAACTGTACGGCGGCGTATTAGGGCCACTATATATTTTTTTTATCTTGTACGTACAAGTTATTAACTTGTACGTACAAGTTAGTATCTTGTACGTACAAGTTAGTATCTTGTACGTACAACTTAGTATCTTGTACGTACAACTTAGTATCTTGTACGTACAACTTAGTATCTTGTACGTACAAGTTAATATCTTGTACGTACAAGTTAGTATCTTGTACGTACAACTTAGTATCTTGTACGTACAACTTAGTATCTTGTACGTACAACTTAGTATCTTGTACGTACAACTTAGTATCTTGTACGTACAACTTAGTATCTTGTACGTACAACTTAGTATCTTGTACGTACAACTTAGTATCTTGTACGTACAACTTAGTATCTTGTACGTACAACTTAGTATCTTGTACGTACAACTTAGTATCTTGTACGTACAAGTTAATATCTTGTACGTACAACTTAGTATCTTGTACGTACAACTTAGTATCTTGTACGTACAAGTTAGTATCTTGTACGTACAACTTAGTATCTTGTACGTACAACTTAGTATCTTGTACGTACAACTTAGTATCTTGTACGTACAAGTTAATATCTTGTACGTACAACTTAGTATCTTGTACGTACAACTTAGTATCTTGTACGTACAAGATAGTATCTTGTACGTACAACTTAGTATCTTGTACGTACAAGTTAGTATCTTGTACGTACAACTTAGTATCTTGTACGTACAACTTAGTATCTTGTACGTACAACTTAGTATCTTGTACGTACAACTTAGTATCTTGTACGTACAACTTAGTATCTTGTACGTACAAGTTAATATCTTGTACGTACAACTTAGTATCTTGTACGTACAAGTTAGTATCTTGTACGTACAACTTAGTATATTGTACGTACAACTTAGTATCTTGTACGTACAACTTAGTATCTTGTACGTACAAGTTAGTATCTTGTACGTACAACTTAGTATCTTGTACGTACAACTTAGTATCTTGTACGTACAACTTAGTATCTTGTACGTACAAGTTAGTATCTTGTACGTACAACTTAGTATAAATAGAAATGGAGCTCTCCTGTGCGGGAGGCGGAGGTTAGACATACACTGAAATGGCGGCGATGAGTGATCTGGACAGAGTTGTACATATCCTAGTTGAAAGAGGCGCTAGTCACGCAACTATAGAAAGAATAAAAGAGGAACGTGTAAGTATATTCTATGTTTTTTGTAAATTATGTTAATATATATGTTTATAGATCTACCATATGAAAGTTTTATGAATTATATATTATGTAACGTAATGCAGTACGGACCCGAAAACAGCAACGTTAACAGCCTAAACAGGCCTTGGGCGTAACTCTCACAATTTGTTGCTAAATTATATATATGAAGGAGAAAATTTCTGCTTACAAATTAGAAACTTAATCACAGCGAATTCCTCAACAATAATAGCCTCCAATTTAAAGTGTGTTTTAGATTAAACATAAAAACAAAATTTCGATATGACAATCATTTTAATTGTAATTCGATTGTAACTGGTAATTCATCGTACAAACTGTCGACGTGACTGCCGTAGATGTTATAGATCTAGGTTTAATACTGATTTATACAATGTATATATAAAAAACCCCACAAGACATCATTTGGTTCTAAGGGGGGAGGGGATAAGAAATGCCCCACTTTATAGATAGACAAATTCCCGATGCAAAACTGTAAAAAACCCTTAGCTGAAGTTAATTACATTTCTTGAAAAATATGTCCCAATTAACATATAACCTATCTGCCTGCATGAGCATATATATACTACATAAAGTAAACTTGAACAATATTTAAGTTTTAAAGTTTGATTGTATATAAAATAACTAAAAGAAATCATATAAATATTATAAAGCAGGACAGCTATATTAATTAAAAATATTGTCATGTGGTCCATTAAGAAATTTCATTTAGATATTTAAACTTAATGTAAAATCGTTTGAAAGATGCAGGGTACATGTAACTATACTAGCTAGATTATAGGTTTTACCTTATATATTTTAATAGTATATTATCTAAATATCTGGTTTTATGTACGTTCATTCAGGTATATATATATATGATTACATCCTTTTCTATACTAGATTTGTTGGACTAGTATGTATATATGAGCCAGCATGTTAGTTAAATTTCAGGTGAAACAATTCATGGCCAGAGGTAAGAATTTATAGTGTCAGAGTGGCGAAATTCATATACAATAGCTAGGTAAAGGTTTGAGATGGGACTGGGATATAAGGGAGCCCAAGGAGTCATTGTCTCGAAGCATGTTTGGAATACACATATATACATGTACATACATTGAACTATAATACATAATTAATAAACCCCTCTCCCTATATCTTCTCAAATAAATAAATAAAAACAAGATATAAAACAATGTATATATAAATTATCTTCATTTTGAGAAAAATCAATATTTCAATTGTTCTCAATGGAAAGACAAAGCGCATTTTGATAAAAAAAAACACTTGGGGTCAAGTAGACACTTAGACTTTGCTAAACCAAGGATTTATTAGTGAGATATGTCCTTGACTATACTATTCAGGTACATAGGCTGTCACAGCATGCTATCATTTGAATTGAATGCTATAATGGACCCCCAGGGGTTGAAGAAAATAGGCATACCTTATATTACCTGTGATGCCTGACTGATCATCATCTCAGGTAAAGTGTCATCTTAGATGGTTGGATGGGGATATAGGCCTAGTGAGTAGTGACCATAATGACAGACCTGTACGTGTGCCTTGAGTTTACAGTATACACAAGTCATTTATGTAGGTACAGTACTAGTGTATATACCGTACATGTACGTATACTACCTGTATCCCCATGTACAGTATATATATATATATATGTGGCAGACATTTGTACCAATTACATTGGGTATATCCAACATATCAACTATACATGTATACATCTATGTACATGTAATAATGATATAATTATAGATCAATATAATAATTGATATGTACACATATGTACTATGTAGTTATAAATCCTTGATATGCACATGTATATGATAAAAGTATTGTATTTTATACATGTGTATGTGCAACACCTAACAGATCTATTATAAAAATGTCTCTTGACAACATCAATTATACAATGTATATGACACTCTGCATTATTTTAATGTACATCACTTTAAATATTTAGTTAATGTTCTTCAAATAAATGTATACAACTTTTGCTTTATTTCAATATAGATTTCACATGTTTATATATATAGAGATTGCCCAAACTGACAATGCAGTGAATAAATCAAAATTTAATAAATCGGTCAAAATATATTTCAAATATTATGATGTAATATCACATGTGTAGAAACATGATTATGTTTCAACAGAAATTAAGGATTTGATTTAAATATCACAAAAATGACAGTACATTCAAATTAGACTCATCAACATGGTCGATTTGACCAATCGTCCCAATGGCACAGCTGTGAAATAAAAATTTCTTGCTAGAATTAATCAAGAGTCAAGAGTCAAGAAGTTTTATTTAGAGTCGCATACATGAGGAACATAATAACATTAGAACTGTATTGCTATTCTTGCGACAAACATATGTAAATATCACAGTACAAACAGGTAAAATAAATATAGACAGGCAACAATTTAACTATAACAAGCATGCAATAGATACATGATATTTAGTTGGAAACAGCTATCACAGTTTAGCAGAAATAAGAAAATTTAATTTAAAGGTAATAACTTAATAATTACACTTGTATGTCACACAAATGTTACACAAAATAGGTTAAGACACTGAAGTGTAATGTACATAAATGCTAATATAGCAAAGTGTAAAAATTTACAGGATATACACTAACATAGTGTGAATTAAAAAGTAGATATTGAAGTCATAGGTAGAAAACAATAAGCTAAAAAAAGGTTTATAAAAGTAACGATCTTTGAAAAGGTTTGAAATATCACAGGTTGCCCAGGGGAAAAATAGGTACCTTTTAGGTACTTTTTTAGGTGTACCTAAGGTATACCTTAGGTACTTTTATGGTAAGAAAGAAAAAGAGGGAGAATGATGAGGGGTTTTATATAGTCAATATAGGTACATTTTAGGTATGTTTTAGGCACAGTTTAGGTATACCTAATATGTGCCTAGTGGCATGATGTGCCTAAAAAGTACCCGAAAGCTGCCTATGATATACCCAGAGAACTACCTTAAAGATACCCGAAACATACAAAGTACCTAAAACATACCCGAAAGCTACCTAAAACATACCCAGAGAAATATACCTAAAAGATACCCGAAACATACAAAGTACCTAAAACATACCCGAAAGCTACCTAAAATGTACCCGAAAGCTACCTAAAACATACCCGAAAGCTACCTAAAACATACCCAGAGAAATATACCTAAAAGATACCCGAAACATACAAAGTACCTAAAACATACCCGAAAGCTACCTAAAATGTACCCGAGAGCTACCTAAAACATACCCGAAAGCTACCTAAAACATACCCGAAAGCTACCTAAAAGGTACCCGAGAGCTACCTAAAACATACCCGAAAGCTACCTAAAACATACCCGAAAGCTACCTAAAAGGTACCCGAAAGCTACCTAAAACATACCCGAAAGCTACCTAAAAGGTACCCGAGAGCTACCTAAAACATACCCGAAAGCTACCTAAAACATACCCGAAAGCTACCTAAAACATACCCGAAAGCTACCTAAAACATACCCGAAAGCTACCTAAAACCTACCCGAAAGCTACCTAAAACATACCCGAAAGCTACCTAAAACATACCCGAAAGCTACCTAAAACATACCCGAAAGCTACCTAAAACATACCCGAAAGCTACCTAAAATGTACCCGAAAGCTACCTAAAACATACCCGAAAGCTACCTAAAAGGTACCCGAGAGCTACCTAAAACATACCCGAAAGCTACCTAAAACATACCCGAAAGCTACCTAAAACATACCCGAAAGCTACCTAAAAGGTACCTGAGAGCTACCTAAAACATACCCGAAAGCTACCTAAAACATACCCGAAAGCTACCTAAAACATACCCGAAAGCTACCTAAAACATACCCGAGAGCTACCTAAAACGTACCCGAAAGCTACCTAAAACATGTCCCATGTTTTTTAACATGAACTCACAACTCATTAAAAACATGATATAGAAATATGAAAATAGAAAACATTTAAAAAGTTTATTGTAATTTTAAAAATTGCTTTTTAAACAAAACAAATCTGATCAATTGCAAGTCACAAAAATAATCAACATAATATTTTTGATAGTTGAATACATCATTCAAGATGTATATTTTTGATAATAAATTAGTCACGGTTCGATGCAGTAATTTTCAAAAGCTTTACTATCCATGTCCTTTTAGCATTTTCACATCAATTAATCCATCATAAGACACTGGATGTGGCGATGTAATCTTAGGGAAAGGGTACAGTGTTTCCATGTCGATTGCAGCTGATGAATATATCTCTTCACAATGTGGACGGATTTGCACAGGATAAGTTGTTCTGGTGATTCTTGTTGGAGTTTACTGAAAGAATAATGGTAATATTAAAACATGCAGGAATCCAAAAGATCTAAACACCAGTAGTTATCGAAATATGTAATCAGTAATGCAATTTAACACTGAAACAGTTTTTGAAAGATTTGATGAATGGTTTACACCATCTAAACAACGGCATTCTAGATATGCAAACATTCAGAAGGAGTTAACAAGAGTTAACAAAATGTGAAGCAAGGCCACTTTACATCATTGGATGCAGACATATTGAAATTTCCGCTATTATTAACCAATCAAACGCTTTATTATAATAAGCTCATTAAAAATTGTTTTACTCAACTTAGGGAAACAAATGCTTACACATTTTGATTTAACAGTCAACAAGAATTTCTTTCAATGAGACTACCATTCCACATCTCCACCATTAACTAAAGTCCTACTGTAAATATGTTAGACTATTCTTAGTTGTATATGTATGTCAAAGGTCACAATGTAGGTCATGATAACCCACCAGATATAAACCAAGAAGTTCCAGTGAATTGAAGTATAGGTATAAGAGCCTAGTAATACTTGGCCCATCCTAGATTTCCAGGGGTTACGATCACTTATAATCTTTTACACCCTGGGAATATGTCATAGCGAAACTGAAGGCTCTGTGTATGACATCAGATGAGAAGATAGTTTGGTCCTTTGATATACATCAAAAGACTCAACTAACTGTACATTGCATGGCTTTGAAGTTGAGCATCACTAAATCTCTAGATCTGCTGCAGGCCTGTGATTGGTCAGTTTTTTCTCTTGAACTGCCTTCAGTTTTGCTATGATATGTTCCAGCGAAATCAAGGTTATAAGTGATCATATAACCCTTTGAAATCAAGGTCTTGATTTTACATTTAGGACCTGGAAAAGTTTTCGAAAAAGAACATTACCTAATAAAGAATTGATTTTATCACCAAAAAGGATATTTTAGTTTTTTTTTTTTTAAATTGTTTCCCCTCATTTAACTATTAAATACCTTTAAGTCACATTTGCTTTGCATACAACACTGAAAATAAACTAAACATGAAGTTTACCCTACATGTACATGAAATTAATCTATTTTAATAAAATCCTTACATACATTACCACGCCTAATATAATCATCTTTTGTAGTGTATATGCCGGGGGAAGTGTCTTCTCCACTTTTTAACTCCAATGCACACAGCAGTATTACCTGATGAAAGTAAAAAAAAAATGAATGAAGGATAGCGACCAATTATAATAATTATAAGAATGATGTAATATGTTAGTGGTTTCTCAATTAGAATTATCATCATTTCAATTAATATTTTAATTCATTTAGATTTGTGAATGAATTGATTAGTTGCTTTTGCACACAAACATTGATAATTCACAATTCATTTCCATATTTATGAGTATTTTTACCAATGAAATTGTCTGATTGGTGCAAATCTCCAATTATCAGTCTAACTTGTGATTGTTTTCTTCTTTCCTCACCATGGCCCATTCTGATATTCCTGGAAAAAATTATATGAATCATTACAAGTTAATTGGAAGCATCATATATACATCAAGAAGTAAATTTCACCAAGATAAATACTAAATCATTAGAACCATAAATATGAAATACACTGTATATAAAATTCCAAAATATAAACAAATAAATTTTAATTTCATATTTATGTACAAATTGAAGATAAATATATATCTTCTACTTTCTATAGCTTGATTTCTTTATTCATATAAGACTATGTATCCAATTTAAAAATAAATTTCACAAATTTATATTTGAATTATAATTTTAATTAATCAAAATCCAGCCAATTACATGCAAATATGGACCCATAAAATGCTTTGTATTTCAAAATATTCCATGCATATTTGTAACAGCTTTCAATCATCAAAGTTTTGCAGCTTTGTTTAACAGAATATTAAGGAAAATTACCCGGGCATTCTCTTTCTTTTCAATGTCGGTGACGATTATTGATGAGACCTACTTTTCTGTTGCCAGCATGAAGACAACGTCCAGATATATATTAATATTACAAGTTACATTTTTTAATTCAATAATAGTATATGGTGTGCAAAACATCACAACTTGCATACCAAAACCCATAAAAGACACTTTTTGAGCTAAAGAACAAATAGACAGTACGTCAGTAGGCCTACATATTTTCTTCTCAAACCGTGAATTCAAAAATAATAATAATAATACTATCAAAATCGTTCAAAACTCATCTAAATTATGTCCAAAATTCATGAACTACTTGGTATATACTAATAATCTAAGCCATGCTTTCAGTAGTTATACGACTTATTTATTTACCAAAACAAGAAATTTTGGTTCTGTGATATTTTTAAAATTTACAACCTGCTGCTTGTAACCGGTAATTTGAGCTACGGTGAAAATTGAAAACGTACCTGAATTCTGACATATTAAACTTGCCGTGATTGATGAATCAGCTAACAGGCATGAAATAAACCACCATCAAGTTGATTTTCTGTGGTATACAGGACAAAAACATCGTCTGTAGGCACGGCACAAAGGAGAGCCTGGGTTGTTTACATTTTCAAATACTTCCGTAAACACCTTCCTCTATTTTCCCGCGAAAAGTCACGTGATTAACAAAGGGGATTCCCCGGGGTTGGTTTCCCGGCATGCAGACTATGCCTCAGTCAGTCAGTGAAGCTTTCAGCACAAATATTTCGACCAATTTTTTTTGTTGTTGATGATTGATGAAAGTAAATAAATAAAGTATTCCTGGTTATTATTGTAATGGAAAAGAATATTTACTCACGAGTATCAGTCTGACCTAGCTATTTTACGACAAAAATTGTTTACTGTATACATATCGGTTTACGACCACGCATGCAGCTTGGAGTAACATGTTCACTACACGTGTGTTTATCACTAATTTGAACGATAATTTCCATACCTATAAAGTAGAGTGTTTTGTTTAATCCAAGCTGGATAATGGGCCCCAGAGACCCCTTTTAATGGAATGTATGGATAGTTGTTTAATTGTGTTATGTAAATTTAAAGGTGATTTATTTTGCATGTACATCGATCTCAAATCTGGATTTCAACACACCAATATTACAGGTATTTTGACGTAAATCTGTTCTGAAAGTCATCAAAATTATTTCATAATGTTCTAAACATGGTTTATTACATCCTGTAAGATGTGAAACAATTTTAAAAATTGGCCACAGTTTGGGAAGATTTATCGTCAATGCCAATGCAGGTGTGAAAATTTACATGTTTACAAAATGCACCTGTGATTTTGATTACCGTCATAAACCAAGCGATATTTGTTTCCTATAATTTTCATAATTACTGTGATTAAATGATGAACAGAAGATTATACAACTTAGTTGAAAAGGAAAAATAATGAATTTATCAGTATTATTGTTTAAAAATAATGACTATATATTTGGAAGATAATTATACGAAAATTTCTGAGGAAAAATTGTGACACATACAATTGCAAGACTACATGTAATTAATGCACAGAAAACACAGGAAATGAAGTACATATTTGAGAATGTAGAATATATTAAAGTCTTAATATGTACATAAATCAATTTATCATAGTCACATATTACTCCCATCCTAACATATTTCAGATATTTGGACCTGGCATGGATAAAATCACTAAGTCAAAAATAGTGTACATTTTAGGTACTTTGTAACTTTCAGAAATGAAGTCAAACTATGAGGCACATTTGTAGGTAGTCTAAAAAAAAAAATCTAAGTTGAAAAATCTAGGTACATTATAGGTATTTCTAAAAATATTCAAAGTCCACCATAGGCACATTTTTAGGTACTTTGAGAATTTCAGAGTCCAAATTGGGTATGTTTTAGGTTACTTTGAGAATTTCAAAAGTCCAAAATTGGGTATGTTTTAAGGTACTTTGAGAATTTCAAAGGTCCAAATCGGGTTCACATTTTAGGTATATCTCAAAAACCATAGGTATCATCTTTTAGGTATACCCTAAAAATACGTACCTATTCTCCAGATAGGTACTTTTTAGGTAGCCCTTTAGGTACACACGTTAGGTATTAAAGCCTCAAAGTACCTATTTTTCCCCTGGGA